>NC_142930.1:58088224-58128224 GCF_046866305.1 Octopus bimaculoides | reverse complement strand
AGTACTTTGCTTGATCTATGTCTAACTCAAAATTTATGGGTATTATTATGCTCTGGTGCATTTCTGCTGCTCGTTTTAAGACGTGTTTTGATTACTCTTGACCTCAGTCGTTTGGTCACATAGTGAGGTTTGGGTGTTTGAAAACTATCATCTTGACGCATTCTTTGCTGTCCGAAATCTCTTCCAGAATTCTTTTCCTTATTTTACTGTTACTTGATCGATTTTTATTATACGAGGTTGTGTCAAAAAGTTCCAGGACTAGCTTGGTAGCGCGCCAACAAATGACAGCACACGGCTCCGTGCACAGTGAGAGCTAGCAGTGACCTTAATGTGCCGAGTGAGATCACTGCGTTTACTTCGCAAGTTGGGTAATCTGTTTTGTATTTGTTGTGTTGACGCATCCAGACGAAGAAGTAAGATGCTTAAATGTAGATTCTTATTTCTTTACTGCCCACAAGAGGCTACACACAGAGGGGACAAACATACGGATTAAGTCGATTATATCGAGCCCAGTGCGTAGCTGGTACTTATTTAATCGACCCCGAAAGGATGAAATGCAAAGTCGACCTCGGCGGAATATGAACTCAGAACGTAGTGGCAGACGAAATATCGCTAAGCATTTCGCCCGGCGTGCTAACGATTCTGCCAGCTCGCTGCTTTCTTCGCCTGGGGGCGTCGACACAACAGCTTTTGCGATCACGTTTATGTGTATGTGAACTGGAAGTTGGATCAAAGATCCAACGTGAAATTTATGCGTTAAACTTGGGAAATCGCCTACAAAGACATTGGGCATACTTCGGCACGCTTACGGTGACGAGGTAATGAGTCGTATGCAATGTTTCGAGTGATACGGCAGCTTCAAAAGAGGACGACAGAGCTGTAACTCAATCAAGAGTATGCTCATCGTTTTCTTCGACATCTGCAGTATTGTGCATCGAGAATTCATTCAGCAGGGCTAGACTGTCAATCGAGAGTTCTATTGCGACGTTTTGAACCGTTTGAAGGAAGACATTCGGCGAAAGCAACGGTATCCGTGGAACACGAAGAATTGGATTCTTCACTACGACAAGCGCCCTGTAACCGAGCTCTCCCCACTCAAGAGTTTCTAACCAAAAACAACATAGTATCGCTTCTGAACCCGCCCTATTCGCCAGATTTACACCTGCGGACTTCCATATCTTCTCCAAGATGCAAGTGCAGCTCAAATGTCATCGCTTTAGCACCGTTGTCGAAATCAAGAGCGATTTGTAGAAGATCCTCCACTCGCTTACGGAAAACGACTCTCAGGCCGGATTCTAAAAGTGGCAGGAGCGCTGGAACCAGTGTATTGCTACGTAAGGTGGCTATTTCGAAGGAGATGATGTTAAGAGTTAGGTAAATAGGATATTTTTTTATTAAGCATTCGGAAACGCCTTGATACTACCTCGTATTTTAACTAGTATATGATCAAATATTTCAGAGTAATAAATTAACCTTTTATTTCCTTGAAAGTGTTGTTGACTATTGTCATTATGATGTCTTCTGTAGTACTATCCTTTTAAGGCACAGATGTTTCAGTTAATCCTCAGTCCTCTCTCAGATTAGACGTTATCCCGCTTAACACAATACTCCCTGTTAATTACACTTTCTACTTGTGTATTTGTAATGATAGAAGCAAAGTTAACTCCTTCAATACCTGTTCAGTTAGTCATATCTGGAGTGTCCACTAATATCTCTGCAGTAGAGTTTGTGTTGCTCCTGCTGCTACTAAAAGTTTTAATTAATTCATCTGAAATAATTTAGTTCTGTATTCAATGCTCATTTTTTATCTCATCGTGTTGTAAATTAGAATTCTATGATGTAATTCTGTCTTGTACTGCCTGAGTTCTGTTTTTGCAATTATGTTTTGGCCGTCTGGTAGTCGTATTGTTAAACATATCGAATGAGGGATGTGGTAAAAATTTGTAAACAAATGTAAATTTTACGTAGGAGGATCTTTCTACTTTTTTGCCCATTAGTCTTGACTTTTTCCACAGACCCTGACAATTTTAAGTCTTTGTTCACCATGTTGCGCAATGATTCTACCGGCATGTATACGATACACTATTTCGCACCCTCTCTTGAAAAACAGCTTGCTTCTCATACACTATTCTCCAATCTATAGAAACAACATCTTAACTTACATGCAAATACTTGAAATGGTCTACTAAGAGAAGATGGAAACAATGCCCCTTGTTTCTAAAACAAAGACACCTTATTATTTTCCATCCAGCGCTTGCAAACAAGTTCTATGTATGGAAGTATTTTCTTTTTCCACATATTTGTGCTGAGACCTTTTCTTCTCCATTCAAATTCTATTTCAAACTCTCTGTATTGTTGATAACAGAGGCCAATGACTTGTTTTCTCTATTAAAACTTGTACTTTTCATTTGTTAGGAACAAAGTGAAAGTGTTATTATTCCTTTTATATTTTTGGTGAAAATAACAAATTACATTAATATTTTCATTTGACGAAGTGTATGTGTCTGCTTGCTTAATTAAATGTTGTTTTTTTCTGTTTGTAGTCTGTGTTGCTAAGTACAAATTTAGTGTACGTGAAGGCGTTTCCAGATACATTTAAACGAGTAAACATTGTAAAGAAATTTAATATTTCGTTTATTTTTTTACTAACACAAACAATAACAATAATGATAATTTGTTTCTTTTTGCCGCTAGAGTCCATAAATTCGTGCGTGCAATAAACGAGTTAGAAAACTATTGAAAAATTTGTTGAAATACGAACAAAGTTATTAAAGCAGAATTTCTGAAGAAGTAAACGCATCTTACATGTTAGGAGATACTTAAGATTATGAAATCGTATAATATTTTCACAAAATTCTTAAACACATTATATAATTTAAAAACAATACGATTGAAGGAACGTCAGATATAAAATATCCATTCTACTTAAACGCAGGTCAGAAACTTCCATCCGAATTAGATCGGAGCACTCCAACTGCAATCTTTTTCATGCAGTTATACAGTCCGAAATTCATTGAGCCCAAATGGTTGAAGAAGTTAAGAAAAGCCACTTCATGTAATGTTTAGCTTTCCGCAATATTCTCTGCTGATTTTCATTACAATCCTTTCTTCTGGGTGCTCACGTGATCAGAGACCGTAGCGTTGGACTTTTGTAATACATTCGTTGCGTAATGGTTGTATAGTTATTTATACCAGGAACCAGTTTGTTATCCAAAAAACTATGATCGCCAATGTAATGAGGAGGAATAAACTGGTTCCGTCTCATAAAGCTGGTTTGCCATCAATCTTGTTGAGGGTTATTTCTTGCAATTGTTCGTTCTATAAATATATTTCTTTCTATCACAGTATATCACAATTTTCGATATGCGCATCATCATCAGAGAATGCCTGTGTTGTTTATGACATCGAGGAGAGGATCCTTCAATTTCTTCTTCATCGACTTTCTCGTAGACATTTTTGTCGGCTTTTGAGAGACAAGAGAATTCAAAATCTTCTACTGTTTCAAGTTATGAGACAAGTTGTATCCTGAGTCAGCATCCCTCTGGCCCTGCTGTTGGTATTGCAGTTTGTGTAGTTCCTTTCCTCTTAGATTATCTAATTCTTCTAGTCAGACCCTTAAATTACTCGTATGCCCACATCTGTGCCAGTTGGACTTCCTGCTGTGTGCTGCTATGCTTAAAACATTTCTCAGCGCACCCGTTACAGAGTACAACTCTAGAAATGCTACGTGATTTTCTACAAACAGCAAATATTTTATATCAATAGAGACCCTCCATGATTACATATCATTTAAAGTTATGTAAAGTTTACCGGCTTCTAATGTTGAGTTACTATTTGCAATTACTCTTGGCCAACGTTATCGAAAATGTTTTCACATCGATACGTGCCTTGGACTCATATATTGGGGAACTCGCTAATAGGCAGTCTTGTACTATACAAGTGCACGTTACCTCCATACCCCTAACTTAGTTTTAAGTAAGATGAACAAAATCATATTCCATATATCATTCAGGTTGACTCCAGCTAAAGTTGGGGAGACATGAAAAAAGCTACTGTAAATTTAAAACTGAACTTATACGTCATTTCTTTCTTTTCATATATTTCTGAGATGGCTTACACTTTTGTCTATTTGAATACATCTGTCAGAAAAAATAGGACCTTGAATTATGGTTTGATAACATATAGATATTCATGTGTGAAGTCTACAAAAGTAGTTCGTCCTTGAAGCAGCACATATTCGTAGAAAAGTAATTTTTGTCAAATACCCGTGTTAAAGGTTTAGGTACGTTTAAAGTAAAAAACAAAAGAAAATTAAAAACAAACAAAACAATGAAAAGCTTTTTCTTTCTATACTGTACAGTGAGATTCAGAGAAAGAAACACGGGCCACAAGGTAGAGATAAATGTACCTCTAAATTATCTTTTCTTAATGGATGACATAATGATATTTTCAAACTCAGAAAAGCGATTACCAGATACATTAAATTAGTAAATTAGCAAATGTGCGTTTCATTGAAAAGAGAATTAAATCAGGAATATCAATATGGACATCAGAAATGAAAGGACGTAAGATATTAGAATATCTCCAAAGAAGAAAAAGAGATCAATTTATCTCTTTAAATAATAAAGTTGTGTTACCATTTTACCGTGTGATATTGAAATCGAATTTGGCAAATCAAAATATGTAATTTTAACTTTAAAAAGAGGACGAGTATTTTCTAAAATTTGTTTTTACCGATCAATTATTGATCAATAAAGCCATAACTGAAGACAGCCGCAGAAAGAAGAAAGGCCTCAGTATGGCCTGGGTGGACTACCAAAAGGCTTTCGACAGTGTTCCCCACACGTGGATTCTGGAAACACTAGCCATAAACAAGGTGGCACCAATTATCATAAAATACATAGAGCACTCAATGAACAAATGGCAGACAGTGCTACAGCTCCAAACAAAAGAGGGACTTGTGAAAACGAAAGCCATCCCCATTAGAAGAGGAATATTCCAGGGAGACACGCTCTCTCCACTCCTGTTCTGCCTGGCACTCACACCTTTAACAGAATTGCTAAATAGAACTGGATGCGGTTACAAATGCTATGGAAAAACAGTCAGCCACCTTCTATATATGGATGACCTAAAATTATATGCAAAAAACGACAAAGAGCTAGAAACACTACTACAGACAGTACACGGCTTTACCAAGGAAATAGAAATGAAATTCGGATTAGAAAAATGTGCCAAAGCAACCCTGAAAAGAGGAAAATTAGTTAAAAGTAGCAATATAACACTAGATAAAGCCAATGAAATAAGAGAACTAGACGAAAGCCAACCATATAAGTATTTAGGAGTCAATGAACTAGATAGGATACAACATACACAAATGAAAGAAAAAATAAAGAAAGAGTACTATAGACGAGTTAGATCAATACTAAAAACAGAGCTCAATGCTAAAAACAAGATAATGGGTATCAACACTTTAGCTGTCCCAGTTATAAGCTACAGCTACAACATCCTTAACTGGACACTAAACGAACTATGTAAAATAGACAGGAAAACAAGAAAAATAATGACAGGATATAGGATGCACCACCCAAAATCTGACATAGAAAGGCTATATATACAACGCACAGAAGGTGGCAGGGGTCTTATACAGCTAGAAAACTATTATAAAATAACCACCATAGGACTGCAAAAATACCTACTCCAGAAGCAAGGGAAACTAATACAAATAGCCACAAAACACGAGCAAAACAAAAAACTGTTTTCAGTATTTAAGGAAGCTGACAAATACAAACAAAGAATCAATCTACCTAACAAATACGAAGAAGAAGAAGAAGAAACAACAAAAGCTATAAAACAAATGAAATCCAAACTAAAACTAGAACAGCAACGGACCATGATAAAACGATGGCAAGAAAAGCCCCTACATGGTAAATACTGGGCTAAACTAAATGCGAAAGAAATAGACAGAGAAAAATCCCAGCAATGGCTGAGAAGCTCAGGACTCAAAGCAGAGACTGAAGGATTTTTAATTGCTGCACAAGACCAAAGCCTCCCCACCAGAAATTACCAAAAACACATAATGAAAAGAAATATAACAAGTAACTGTAGAATATGTGGAGATCGACAAGAAACAATAAATCATATTATCTCTGGCTGCCCAGTCCTGGCTAAGAAGGAATTTATTCACAGACACGACAGAGCTGGGACCTATATACACTGGAAGCTATGCCAACATTATGGAATAGCAACAGAAAAAAGATGGTATAAACACACGCCAGAAAAGGTCACAGAAAACGAGAGAGCAACCATACTCTGGGATATGCCAATACACACAGATAGAGAAATTAAGGCAAATAGACCAGATATAGTTGTCAAAGATCATGAAGAAAAAAAATGCTTTCTAATTGATGTATCAATACCAGCAGATGACAACTTTTCTCTAAAAGAAATGGAAAAACTTTCAAAATACAAAGACCTGGAAATAGAGATAACTCGAATGTGGAATCTAAAAACAGAAACAATTCCTATCATAGTAGGTGCCTTAGGTATAATAAAAAAATATTCAGACAAATACATAACAAAAACACCAGGACTTACAAATATATATAACATACAGAAAATTGCATTACTGGGTACTGCACACATTCTACGCAAAACACTTTCAATACAGTAAACATAAGAGCACCACAGCAAACCACAGCACATACCCAAGGCGCACAGAGCTGCGCTCGGTAGTGAAGTGAAAGCACGTTATAAAAATAAAACTACTGAATAATGATAATAATAATAATAATTTCGCCTAAACTCATGTCGGATCAGAGGAAATATTAACAATGACAAATAGTAGTAAAAAAATGATAATAATAATAATGAAGGGAAGCGGTTGGAATCTCCCTATGCTCTGATTGATGATATATCTAGTGATGGTGTCACAATAAAAACACTGGTAACTGCGCAACCTAATAATCGCTACCTTATATGAGTGACGATGAAAAAACAAAATATTGTGAATAACGGTGTTAATGAAACTGAAACCCTTGATGGTGACAGGCTCTGAGATACTGGTCGTACTCCAGCCTGTCGTTATCTAGCAAGGGGCCAGCACACACGGCGTAAGTAAATTCAATATCCGAGACTCACTGTGAGTATATAATTTCTCCTAGCCGTTCCAACTCGCTTACTTTTTCTTTCATATCCAAGATAAATTTGAACACTTTCAAAATTCAGAACTCAGAACACTATTCAATATTGATAACACATGCTGAATATAATCAGTTGACACATTTACAATGTACACCACTACAAAAATTGCGAAGTGCAGCCGATATTTTGACAAATGCAGAAGATGAACAGTTGAAAAATTTACAAGCTACACAATTCAGGAAGCTGTCAAGCGCATCCGATTCTTTAAAGAAAGAACACTTTTTAACAGCACCGCTACAAGAATGCATATCACCACGAAACTGCATGGATATTATAATGAGCAACTGTGTACGTATTATTTTTCAGAAGAAATTAGTCAGTAGTTCTCAAAATCTGCCACCACTCTCGTAATTGCAAATAGTAGCAACTTACATATTTTGACATTTGCTGACCGTACTGATCAGCACCAACTATACTAGTCCTATCAAAGAGCAAACATCACTCTTTACTTCTGTTTTCCTGTCAACTTCTATTGAATCTATAGATAGACTAATGATACTTATTTTTATGTTTGCCAGTCAATTTTTTCCTTCTTGCCTCTGTCTCCTCATAACTTCTTTACTTATGACTACCTCAAACACAATGCGTAGGAATTGTATCTATTAACATTTAATATCGGCCCTGCATAAATATCGGCTCTGCATAAATATCCATTATTAATACCACTCGCCTACATCTACATAACTAAACAAGTACAAATAGCATTAACTTCATGAATAAGCATTTGCATGCTTATAAATGACATTACAAAAAGCAAACAGAAAAATACTTCAAGTAACTGAATCACCCAATGCAGTATCATGCTAGAAAATCACTCAATGTTATGAAATATTACCACGCAATGAAAAGATCTTCTAAAAAATCACAATGATAGTAATATGGGATAGAGGAAATACAGGACATATTTCCCTGCCTTACATGAAACTCATGTGTGAGAATCTCTATAAAAGTACCGCTTTGTTGATAAGGACAACACACAAGCACAGGTTTATGGGAAATACTTAATAAAGAAAATAGACTATGAATCAATCGATACTCAGAAGAAGAAAGGGATTATGTCTCACAGAGTCAAACCAATCTGAGGTGGAAAAGTCTGCTGATGGTCTGGTTCCTTCTCAAAACACAAGCATGAAAGAGACAACTCTAAACTAGATAAATCTAAATGATGGTTCGCGTCATGCACGCCTTCTTTATCTGATACAGCTAAAAAAGAGACAAGAATAGGTTAGGGAAGAAAACCAGAATCTATAACTACAAAGAATCCCCCCCCCCCCACACACACACACAGTGAGATCGAATACGGAAGAAACATACTGAAACAGGTGTAGGAAAACGTCTACCAATAGACCAAATATGATAATAAATTAGTTAATGTTCGCTGAAACATTATGAAGAAAACGGTGTTGACTGACTTGGATGTCCAACAAATTCAATTATATATACATACCGATACAAATGAAGAGGTAAATAATGGTACAAAGCATCTGTCTACTGGAATGTAGAGCTTAGAAAGACAGATACCCAAAGGGAAGAGCTCGACGAGATTGCCGCACGCGTTGATGAAATAGAGAGTGATTACAGTAGAAAGTGGAAAAACAAACACAAAACCTGACAATCTAAAATGAAAGTTTCTGTTAGAGTATCTGAAGATCAAAAACACCGAACGGGGAGATCGCAAAGATGTTCCAAGACAAAATGAGAGATTAATAGATAAGGAAATCGGAGTTATATTATACATCTTAAGTGAAAATGTACATCTGACCTACTTTAAGCTGCTGCTTCAATAACCACTACACTGTGTGATATTCAAGTAAAAAAGACTGCGTATAAACAGAAATCCAGCATGACAAAGGATAATTAGCAAGAAAAGTAGTGCACTTGAATCAGATATTGAAATACTCAAAAATATTAAAAGTAAAAAAGATGTTAAGATGCGAAAAGCGATAAAGTTGAAACGAAAATATGACATAAAAGAATAAACGAAATCGTAGAAGTGAAAAGAAAATCAAGTAAATTATCCAAGCCAAAGCAGCCCGGTTAAGGTGGTTCGTAAAAATATTAAACTTTTTCAAGGACAGCTATGCCTTCCGGGTGAATGCTGAAAGTTTTTATAGGTCAAGGGCCATTCTCACTGCTAACACGTCGGTCCCGATGTCTTTACAAATAACCTTTTCTGGTTTGCAAACTAGTTCTCCCTCTATTTCTTTCAACTGCTAAGTTTTGCTAAACGCTATCCATTCTACTGTAATCACTCGCTACAGAGTGATCAACCACCCGTTGTTGGCGATAGCCACCGTCAACTGCCGCTTAACTAGCTCGCTAATCCGGTTCTTGTAGTCATTCCGAGCCGGTAAGGACGTATTCAACTTCCAGTAACCAGATCACTGTCTACGGGTCCAATCTAAATCGACTGAGCATATCACAAATGTGTGACCTATCTAGCCGACCAATTTAAATTGTGGATAACCTATGCTATCCCTATCCTCTGATCTATCAAATACTCTATTTAAATACGATCTAGATGACCCACTGCGGTTGCTCCATGTCCACACTAGCACATCAGGGAAATTCAGTCAATACCTGTCAGAAAGCTGGAAAGTCCTGACCACGGTTTCAAGTCTTTTACACACCTTTCTATTATGTACTGAACGCACACAGTCCTTCCGTGCGTCCAAACTACTATTCCAGTCTCCCACTAGTACTAAAGTGCGAGACGTTCTCAAGAATATTTCTAGACGACTGAAGGAATCTGGCCTTCCAACCACTGTTGTGGCATAAACCACCACCAGTCTAAAGGCGCCGCCTTCGCTGCCATTCACGTTCAGGACCACTACCCCACCATCCGGTTCAAGAAGATGGACCGTACATGGAAATCTAAAGATTTCCGGAGTAGCACTTCTACACATCCACACACTCCATGTAGACCACAGGATGAGAATACCTCGTAGTACTCGCCAGACCGTGTTTTCCGCAGATATTTCTTTCACCAATGACAACCACACCCAAATCAAATGACTCGGGATCGTTGAGCAAGTGACCTTGCTTCCAAGCTGATCCCAGGCCACGCACAATCACACACCCCATTCTCGGCACAGCCATGCTAGTTGGAAAAAGAAAATGATGAGGTTACTCACCTTGATTTTCGAGAAGCCCAGAGGTTCCGGGCTTCAATACTGGCGAAACATTTTCTAAAAAATCCTTCCAACACCATTTTATCAACAGATTTTTTTTAAATCCTCACACTACCTGGGAATTTTTATATTATAATTCAAATTTATGATGAAAATAAACAAACACATTTTTAAATTTTTTTCGAAGCGTTGAAATGTATTGTAAGATACAGAAGTAAATTATTTCTCAAAGCGTGATAATGCTATAAATAGCGTGATCAGGATAAATTATTCATATAAGGCAAAAATATACGTTGCCGGCCAACCATGAGACTCGAACACACATCTATGTGATTACGTGTCAAATGTTTTACCATTAAACCAAAGTGCCCAGCATCAAATTCTACTGCAATTTTAGTACTTATAAATTAACTTACAAACGTCTGAAGCTGTTTTAATTATAAGTGCGTCCTTGTTGGGTTTTGGGGATGAAATCCACAAATTCCTTTCCCTCTGACTCTATTTTGTTTTTCTTTTGACTTACAAACCCATCGAGTCCTTGTTACACTTGTTATTTACAGTGAAATTGATGGAGACATTTTGTCTGCCATCTGATGATTATTTTTGAACTTCTGTAATTGGTTGTTTCTGTGTTTATGTGATTTCATGCTGTTGTTGATGGTGTTGCTGTTTTTGAAGTTGTTGATCGTATTCTTGTTGTTTTCGTTGGAGTGGTTGTGAATTGTGTAGCAGCTGTGGTTTCAGAATAAATTTTTGTTGGTTGCTTTGTTTGGAGCTATGTACCCTTCTCCTCTTTCGCCTACCCTTTTCTGTCACTGCGATCTATTGAACGTTCAGTTCTTCCTTCTACATCTCATTGCAGTTGATGTTGGTTTGGAAGGAACAGCATTCAGGGGAAACTTGCTCTTCCTTGGCAACAGGGGTTAGACACCTTCTTGTCTTCGTTTGGGAGTGGGTGTGAGCATGGATGTGGGAGTAGGTGTAGGGATCTTGAGCGCTTCTTTGTGATTTTGCACTTGTATTTGTAATGCTGGCAGCAGTAGGACTTTATTTTCCCTTGTTTTAGGGCATAAAGCTTTTAAGTGACTTACAGATCCACATTTGTAACATCTTGGCTCCTTACCCTCCACGAACAGTGACAGGTGAGTACCATCCGGGAGACCGATTAAATCAGGAAGCTGCTCGAAATGCTCTTCCTTGCATTGCAAGGTCAGTTCCATACCTATACCCAAACAGTTTTGCTTAGGTAGTTTCCTGACCTCTAATATTGTGACTTTTCTTCTTCTAAACCTGCCAAGGCGGCCGCTATTAACCAGGTAATGTATATTTCTAGCGGCACATTCAGCAGCCTAATCTTGGAAAGGCGTTGGCCGCGGTAGCTGGGGATTAAGAAAAAGCTGTCACTCCTGAAAGTGGTTACGGAATTACACTTAGCTTCTTCTTCCGTCCCAAATCTCACCTCAATGGTTCCAAACTTCTTTCCTCGGGTGATGTGGGTCTTTTGTTCACACACGCGTCCAGGGCATTTTTGTACTTCGATCTCAGGAGCATTTTCCACCCGCCGAGCCTTGACTCCGATGTAATGGTACGTTACCGTGCATGTTGCCAATTTTTTTCATCTATGTGGAAACTTTCCATATTTCTCGCCACTGACGCAAAAGACGCAGAGGCAATATTTGCGTTTTTTACTTCATTTCTTTCTTATCGTTGTTGCTGTTATTATCAATGTTGCTGTTGTTGTTGTTGTTTTTGTCACTGTTGCTGCTGCTGTTGCTGTTGTTGTTCTCATTGTCGACATTGAAAGTTTTGACGTTGCTTAGAGACGAAACATCATTAAGTTTAAGCCATTCGAGATTTATATTCTCATTTCTTTCTTCGATCTCAATATTTCTCGATAAGGAGCGCGTTCCTTTGTCGAACATTATGACGACTTCTTTACCAGCCATTTAAAAATAATTACAGAAAATTGAAAAATATTTGTTTTTCCGAAAGCAGTCAAAATTTAAAATTACCTAAATGCACCCCCTGAAAAACAGGGGCTGTTTTAACACAAAAATAAAGTACAATCTGCGCAGGTCAGACAATCTCAAAAATGCACTGTTAACAGGTTAACAGCAGAAATGAAAAGACGGGGCCCTATAAGGTTGAAAAATTTATAATACGCTTTTTCAACTAACGGAGCACCTAATTTCCGCGACTTCACATTATGGCGGTCATAATAATAATAATAAAATAATAATAATAATAATAATAATAATAATAATAATAATGATAATAATAATAATAATAACAATAACAAAAACAACAACAAAAACAACAACAACAACAACAATAATAATAACAGCAACACCATCAACAACAACAACAACAACAACAACAACAATAATAATAATAATAATGCGCACGAAATAAAAGAGATACTTGCTAAATCACAAAATTTCGACGGTATGGAAAGCGCCAACGATCCTTTGATTCCAATCAAAAAGCATTCTGCACAGAAATTGGTGAAAATAAAATAGAAGTCAATGCTGAACCAGCAGCAATATAAGTAGAAGATATTTTTGGTAGGAGTATGGGTTTTGAAGAAATCAAGGTGAAGAAATATTTCCCAAAGTAACAAACCCTGTACCTAAACAACATAGGATACCATTAGCAGCAAAGAAATAATGTACGTACTGCAAAAAATGACGCAAGAAAAAGGCACGAAAGCACGACACGATATCCAAATTTTTGTAAAAATATCTAAGAGGGACCTATAAAATAGAAGCAGAGAAGTTTCATGAGATACTGACTGAGCCAGAGACAATACTTCATGGTTCAGGGACGGGAAAACTGTCTTCAATTTCAAATCCACAGAAACTACTCACGCCCAAAACTATAAAAAGAGAAACTCGTTTCTAACAGGACAGAAGGGATTTTGCAAAGGCTCATATGGCTGTAAAGATCGATTATTGATGAACAAAGTCATAAATCATGACTGCCGACGGGAAAAAAGAAAATGTCTGTGCATAGCAAGTATTGATTACTGCAAGTTTTTTGACAATATTCCTCATATTTCGGTTCTAGAAACATTAACTATGAGTGCGGTAGCACAGGCAATAAAAATACATACATAAAACCTATCATGACTAAATGATAAACGGTTCTGCAGCTACAAACAAAAGTAAGAAATAGAAAAAAACTTAACCTATCCCCATTAAAAAGAACTATTCCAAAGAGACTTCCAACTTCACTCCTTTTATATGTGGCGTTAACACCTTAAACCGATATGTTAAACAACTGATTTATATAAAACCAAAATTGTAAATTAATAAACCATCCCTTGCTACTAGTGATAAACAACTAGAAAGGGAACAGACTTACTGAGGGAAACAATATGAAATTCGTCTTAGAATGATGTGTCAAAGCAACATTCAAGAATGGAAAACTACGTAATAACAAGTATACTCAACTAGATAAATAAACCAATTCGAGAAACGCAAATACTTATGAAGCAATAAATTTGGTGTGCTAGATAGAATAGGCACGAATGAAAAAAAAAAAGGAATGAATATCATAGACAAATCCGTCTACTCCTTGAAATAGTGCTAAAAGCGAAAACTAAAATAATATCTAACAACACTCAACTTTTCTTCGTTATAAGTTACACTTCTAATATTCTATGCAAGACTATGCAGGAAATAAAAAAACAGAGCTCAAAATCTGACATCGAAAAACCATAAATACATATATACATGGATACATACATAATGACATACATGCACACACATACACACACACACACATATACACACATAGACACACACACACACACACAAACATCGACACACCGTCACACACACATGCATATATATATATATATATATATATATATATATATATATATATATATATATATATATATATATATATATATATATATATATATATAATATATTACAAAGTTGAAGACGTTGAGAGTTTGTTAGAGAAGTACTATAAGATAGAGGAGTACAAACATATCTAAATCGAAATCAAGAGAAACTGATACCAAAATGAACATTCAAAAAGCTCTCTTTTGTCAGGGAAGCTGCAAAATACAAAATAGAAGTCAAAACAACTGATTGTTATGAAGAAAAAGAAGAAAGAACAGAAACTGTAGTCTAAGCAAATTCTGTTAAAACTACGAGTAAAGAATATCATGATGAAGCGATGGTACGAAAACCCTTTATAGGAGGATTTCGAGTAGAGACTGATGGGTTCGCTATTTCAACACAAAATGAAAGCCTTCACATAAAAACAACCGATGAACACACAATGAAGCAGAATACAGAATACAGTTAGAATCATAATATCTTATTAATGGGAAGAAACAATAAAATATATTGCCTGTCGCTGCTCAGTCATAATCAAGAAAGGATATACCCACACATGTTAAGAGTTGGGACTTAAATATACCGCAAACTGTACAAACATTGTGGAATGCCATCAGAATATAGATGGCACAGGCATATCCCAAACCCATTTTTCAGGACATGAAAAAGCAACCGTATTCATAGAAAGCAAGATCAAATATTATTGTCCAGATATTGTTACCCAGATCAACAAAGAAGAGGAAAGTCTCCTAGTCGACATATAAACCTCAACGGATACCAATGAATGGGAGAAACTACTGAAACACAATGATATACAAATATTGTTGTTGTTGTTGGCACTCCATCGCTTACGACGTCGAGAATTCCAGTTGATCCGATCAACGGATCAGCCTGCTCATGAAATTAACGTGCAAGTGGCTGAGCACTCCACAGACACGTGTACCCTTAACGTAGTTCTCGGGGATATTCGGCGTGACACAGTGTGACAAGACTGACACTTTGAATTACAGGCACAACAGAAACAGGAAGTAAGAATGAGAGAAAGTTGTGGTGAAAGTACAGCAGGGTTCGCCACCATCCCTTGCTGGAGCCTCGTGGAGCTTTAGGTGTTTTCGCTCAATAAACACTCATAGCGCCCGGTCTAGGAATCGAAACCGCAACCCTATGACCGCGAATTCGCTGCCCTAACCACTGGGCCATTGCGCCTCCACTATACAAATATATATTATCCCAAAACAAGTACAATCATAACTGCTGCGTTGGGATGATCTAAATCTGCTCTAAGACACATTACCCAGCCTCTGGGACATGCATACACAAAAAAACCACTTCTGTTGCATACGCTAGAGACAAAGAGTTGTGTGAAAGCACACATGAAAAATAAGACAATTGTTTGATGCAATGCCAAGCACTAGCTCCCATGGTTTCTGATTGCAACTGATTCGAAATGTTATGATAAACATGTTTTGTCTTGATGTGAAAGATGAGTTACAGAAAATATTCTGCTCAGTACCACAGATTTGCTCGTCAGTTACATGACTTTAACCAGTTGAGCATGTTCCTTGGAAGCTGACGATATGGGCATCGCTGATCACGAGCAGAAGTAGTGGGGGAGTATCATATCCATGTACTCAGAGAAAGTCTTTGGGATTTGAATAATTCACCTCTGGAAACATGGATGTTTCATTCAACATTCTTAAACAACCCTTATTCAAGGATCTTTTGAGCTGGATGGACTACTCAACATGAAGAAAATTCTAACTAGGCCCCAGCTGCAAGGTCATGCGCTCTTTATCTTCAGATGAGATCACCATGTTACGCACATATGGTTGTGAAGCATGTGCCTTGTGTACCCTTATCAAACGGGTAGTCATGATGGGTATATTGGGCTACGTATATTTTACTTCAATGTCACTTTGATGGCATGCGCTGCTCTCTCACTCAATAATAATAATAATAATAATAATAATAATAATAATAATAATAATAATAATAATAATAATAACACAAAAGAGGGACTCGTGGAAACCAAAGCCATCCCCATTAGAAGAGGTATATTCCAGGGAGACACGCTCATTAGAAGAGGTATATTCCAGGGAGACACGCTCTCTCCACTCCTGTTCTGCTTGGCACTGACATGCTAAATAGATCTGGATGCGGATACAAATGTTACGGCAAAACAATCAGCCACCTTTTATATATGGATGACCTAAAACTATACGCTACAAATAATAAACAGCTGGAAACACTACTACTGACAGTACATGGAATTACAAAAGAAATACATATGAAAGTTGTATTAGAAAAATGTGCCAAAGCAACACTGAAAAGTGGGAAACTAGTTAAGAGTAGCAACATCACACTAGATAAAGCCAATGAAATAAGAAAATTTGACCAAAGCCAGACATACAAATATTTAGGAATGAATGAACTAGATAGGATACAACACACACAATTGAAAGAGAAAATAAAGAAAGAATACTATAGACGAGTTAGATCAATGCTGAAAACAGAGCTCAATGCTAAAAACAAGATAAGAGGTATTAACACTTTAGCCGTCCCAGTTATAAGTTACGAGAATATCTCAGAAGAACCAAATTAATTGTGGGAAGTAGACTGAATGGAAAAAAAGAAAATCCGGGCAATGAACACATGTGCTGTTTGTTTAATGTCAGACGTCGCAGGTGTTGTGAGGTGGACAAAGAATGAGCTTGAGGAAATGGATAGGAAAACTAGAAAAAGTGATTATAATTAACAAGGTCCAACTCCTCAAAAGCGATACTGACAGGCTGTATGTGCCTAGAAACTGGAGTGGAATAGGTCTCATAGGATGCAAAATCTGTGTTGTCAACGAGAAGAACAGTCTGAGTTGGTTAATCAAAATATGCCATGTAGTATAAATGAAACTACATGCATATTGTAAATGAGTGCACAAAGACAAAAAAGACCCGATAATGGAATTGAACATCGAAAGTCGGATATAGTTTTGAATAAAGAGGATAACGAATTTGTTTAATCATAGCTATTGAATATCCTGGTGATAAGAAAGTATCAAAAAGTGAAAGAGAAAGCAACATATGGTATAGGGAATGAAAATGGGAAATAGTATGTGATCATTGACGTCAGTTTTTTTACCTGTTGTTGATGGAGTATTCGATAAAAGGTTAAATTTGATAATGGAAAAAAAGTGTTTTAAAAGCCCAGTTGAACACGTCAATAAGGATATTGGAAGGATAAATGGATAGGTGCTATAATTAAAAGAATACGATGACAGAAAGATATTACGCCGAGCTGCAACAAAAGCATGACAACAGCCATAGAGGGTTACAGTCTGCTATGTAAAGGGGGAAAGCTCCCAAAGTAAGACAAAACGGGTAAAACTAGTAGACAAGTGCTTGCTACCAATAAAGAATAAATGGATATCAGCAATGGAGTCTCTTCAGAAAATAAAGAAAACAATAACCGAAACATGAGCAATGATAATGAACATTGGAAGAGAGATATAGCAGAGTTTGGCATTACAAGGAAATTTTGGTGGTTTATTTGATGCATGGAGTTTCAAAACCACAGTGAAGCATGCTTACGACGAATGAAAAGTGAAATATAAAATAGTTCGAGATTTGTGAATATAAGTAGTACACAAACGGCTATAAAGAAGATGCTCAGAACTTTATAGAAACAGATAGCTCTGTAGAGGGTTCTAGGTTATACACCTATTTCTTATTGATTTTTAGAAAATGGAACACAAGAATACCAAGAATAAGAATTGTTAATATAGAGTGTGAAATAGGAGTGAACGGTAGTCATTAATAATAAGCTAATTCAATGCTTACCATTGGTCTAGAAATCTTTAGCTTGTCTTGCAGCAAATAAATAATATATCATTCTAGAAAATGCAAATTGTTTTCTGAAGAGTAAAAAGAGTACAAAAAATGAAGAGGAGCTGCTGATCTAATGAATACCAATAGAATGATATTAAGTGAAGAGCGAATATGAGAAGACGTAAATGCTGGAGTGGTTTCAACGCAAGTGAGGGAGTGCCATGGTGATGATCAGAGGGATTTATGGGATTTCTGTATAGAAATAGTCAATGTATTGAAGGGATGCGATCAACCATGTTTCTGGACAAGAGAAAGAAAACGAGAAGATATTGCAATATCATTGATATTGTAAATCCGTATTGTAGTAAACTGGATATCAAAAGCCTTCGAACACTGAAAAATATTGTGACCAAGCCGGATAGAAGACGTGATGGTAAGACTCAACGATCAAACTGTTTTCCTTCGTGTAACTGGCGCAATTGGCACAATCGTCAGTAGCTGCGTTAGAGATAAAATGATACTGGAAATAAGCCATGTAGTGTGAATTTGCAGGTAAATGCTACCCTGGAAAAGAATCTTGATTTGAAATTTCTCACCGAACCTCAGAATACTATCAACCTCAAATGCTCTACTGGTACTTGTTTTCTCGACCCTGAAGCCTGAAAGACAAAGTTGTCCTTGGCCGAATTTGCTAACAACAGCAATAATACTAATAGAAATGCTACGACTACTATCAATGGTTTCAAATTTTGAAACAAGGTCAGCAATTTTGGGGTATGCGTTAAGTCGATTACATTGGCGCCCACTACTTAAAAAGCACTTATTTTATCGACTTTGAAAGGATGGGAAGCTACGTCGACCTCAGTGGAAGGTACACTGCACTGAGACCTTAAATACGGACGAAATGCCGCTCAGCATTGTGCTAGGCGTGCTAAAATAGACAAAATCATCAACAGCAATGATAATAATGATGATGATGAGGAGGAGGACGATGATAATAGCAACGCTTATGATCATTTCGTCTTTGGTCACAGGGCCTAAAATTTTGGCAGCAAGGAGCTTGTCGATTACATCGACCCCTGTGCTCCACTGGTACATAATTTGTCGACTGAAAAGATGAAGAACAAAGTTGACTTCGATGAACATCATCTTTTGAACTCAGAACGTAAAGGAGAATGAAATGTTGCAAAACATTTTGTCCGGTGTGCTAACAACAATAACGGTAACAACAACAACGATAATGATGATAATGATGATGATCGTTAATAGCACCACTAACAATTTATAATTTGGCACAATATCAGTAATGTGAGCCGTGTATAGTCCATTGTATCAATCTCAGTACTCGTCAGGTACATTATCTTACAAACAAGCCACTGAAATTTCTATGATAAAAAAAGGAACAGTGTTACGTTATTTATTTATTTTTTTTTTTTCAGTATATGGTTTCGTTATCTTTTTGGAACAAGTCCAACAGCAGAATCACTCTTAGTATTTATAGTTTCCCCGGAAACATTAATATTACATTAATATTTTCTCTTTCTAAAATGGGTGCAATTTGTTGCAATATCTTCTTACCAGATTTTGTGTTTAAATTCTGTGGAATTAAAATTACCTTATATATTTTTTTGTGTTAGTGAGTTCTCTGCATTTTTATATTGTATGTCTGTTGATAAAATACTAAGAAAAATGTAATCTGTCTAAAATCAAAGCTTTTTACCTCTGGACCGGGCATGAGCAGACATCCAAAAGTTATAATGTTCCTGTACGAAAATAATTAGACCATATTATTATTCCATGCTGTGTCATATGGTCAGACCTCAGGGCCTTAAAGAGCAATATGAAAAACACGTCTTAATGTTTTAGCTTCTAATATTAATGATAATAGTTATTGGTGAAAATAGAATGCAAAAAATAGGGTGAGAAACTAAGCGGGGAGGAAAAAAAGAACCTGGAAGAGAAAGGCATTTATTACTAACACTTTTACTAGTACGTTAGAAATTCAGTAAGTGATGCATTGGGATGGATAGATTAAAACAATCCAGCTTTTCATAGTCAACACCAACAGCTTATTCAAATTTAGTGAGAACACGTTATAAATTATAACTGTTAAAGAATATGACAAAATAAAATGGTCGAGGATAATCCAAATTTACGGCGAGGTTGCGAAATTAAAAGAAAGACCGCAGAATAGGAAAGTAAGAAAACAACTAGTTGTCATAAAAAAGTTATCGTCCTAATTATTTCTGCCGAATATTGTCGGCATATTTAAGTGAAAACTTGAATCACTGCAACTGATGGAGAAGTTCTCAATCGTTTAAGCATCTGGATATGATGGTTGTCCAAATATGTGACTAAAGGTATTATTTGAATCGAACGAACTGTTAAAGTCTTATTGGATCAATACTTTATACTTGCTATCACACGGACGGGATATTTTGATTTCTATTATGGGAAATAATTATGAATAGTTTCTTTATGAAATGTTAGTGTGCAAAGATTTTACGCAGATGGTAACGACATCTTAGTGTCTTCTTGCTTTTCGAGGAGCAATAGATATTAAATTTTGAAAATACCTGGAGTAACAGCATAAGAAAAAGCTATCGTCAATCCAGAAATATATACACGTTTTGAGATATCTACTGCGACCAAAATGAAATAATATCGATTATAATCGTATTAAATTTTGGCACTGGAGCAGCAGGTTTTAAGGGTAAGGAAAAATTCAATGAAATCGGCCCCAACACTCCTTTTATGGACCCTGAAAAGATGAAAGGCAAAGTCGAAGTCGGAGTAGTTTGAGCTCAGAAAGTAAATACGAACGAAATATCGTTTGTCTAGCGTCCTAACAAATCTGCCAGCCCATTACCTTAGTAATAGTAATAACAAAGGTTTCAAATTTAGGCACAAGGTCAGCAATATTATTATTATTACTATTATTATTTAAGCTCGCCGTATTAGCAACGTCACGTGCCTGCCTGGATGACAAGTAGATGAATGCTGCTATTGCTCAAGGATCAATTGAAAAGGAACTTGACATCAAATGTTCGATCTATAGACTGTTTACCACTAATATGGGAGCTTATGACCAGTGTCTTGGCGGAAATGTTATACAACCATGTGGAAAGTAACAATCTTCTCCCAGAAGAACAGAAAGGATGCGGGAAACAAAGTAGGGCAACAAAAGTTCACTCAGAACGGAAAGACGAACGAAATGGTGTTAAGCATTTTATCCGGCGTACTAACGATTTTGCCATTAAGAATATAGAAATATAGATTTCAAGTTTTGGCACGAGGCCAGCAAGTTCGAGGGTGGGGCTAACAACAACAATAATCCTTTCAACTATTGGCAAAAGGCCTGAAATTTGGGGAAGGAGGATAGTTGATTACATCGACCCAAGTGTTTCACTAGTATTTAATTTATCGACCTCAGAAGGATGAAAGGTAAAGTCGATCCCGGTGGTATTTGAGTTCAGAATATAAAAACGAACGAAATGCCGATTCTTATTTCTTTATTGCCCACAAGGGGCTAAACACAGAGGGGACAAACAAAGACAGACAAAGGGATTAAGTCGATTACATCGACCCCAGTGCGTAACTGGTACTTAATTTATCGACCCCGAAAGGATCAAAGGCAAAGTGGACCTCGGCAGAATTTGAACTCACAACGTAACAGCAGACAAAATACCGTTAAGCATTTTGCCCGGCGTGCTAACGATTCTGCCAGCTCACCGCCTTAAGAATATAGACATAATAACAAGAAAAATGAGAAGAACTGCAAGAAGTGACATCTCGTGTCTTGCGTGAGACCAACAATAGCCATAACAAATCTAGAGACATTAATCCTGATCGTTGAAAGAAAATTAAGAGCAATATATAGTTTTTAAAAAATAATAACCAGAATTTCGTACAATATTTCCTTCAGATATCAAAAGACGTGAGAGTTAATCAATGATAGTTAACGAGTATGTAATTGTTATGACTCTAGGATATTAATTGTGTTCTGCCTACGAACTTCATTTGAAAAAAACTTCACAGAATAGTATGAATTCTTACGCCGTAGAGGGAGAAAATTCTATTGAACAGATTGCTGTATATTTCTTGCGGCATATAACTTTCAATGACCAAGAGATGTTGCCGTAAATGTCATGAAAGCGATTGGTTATGGTAGTCACCAATATCATTCACTTTTAAACTAATAATTTAGTTTGTTGTTGAAGTTTGCTGAATATTATATTGATGTGTTTCTTACACGATTATGATATATAGTTCAATATAAGTAATTTAACTAGAAACGAGTTGAATGTTGACCGAAATTAAATATTTAGAATGATTTTTTCGTAAACCATTCAGAAATTCTATAAAAAATAGACTCCAGTATACGACCGAATTCAACCTTTACTTACACAAACTATTGGAGATATATTTCCACTATAAATAACAGAGTAAAATAAATTCATAAAAGATACAGAAAATTCTTGTGAAAGTTATAAAAGTCACAAAACTGAAGTTTACAGTGGGAAAAGGAAGCAAATGTTTATGAAAATTTGCTGCTGTAAAATATCCCTAAGCCTCGGTGCATAATAAAACTCAATAAATAAATTGACTAGATGCACATATACTCGTTTGTTCATTGACTTTAGGAAATACATTCTCGGAGGGACATCTACTGAAATAGTCTTTATGTATCAGAGTAGATGCATAAAACTAAAGTATAACAAAATATTGATTCCAGAGCTGCATTTGCGTATGTTAAGTGAGAAGATAATATCAATGAGCAAAAGTGATCCCGTTATATATTTATGTGACATATTTCTTATGCATTCTATGCTCCAGAAATCTCCTCTAATATATCTTATGCAATTTATGAATCGCATTTCTGAAACGAATAAGCTCTGCAGAGATACAACAATCTAAAAAGAAAATCTCAATATTGTTCTTTGATAGACATTTTACAATTTGCTAGGAAGAAGGGGATGATCTCTATGGATATCGCATTACTAAGAATCGGAAAAGCCATTTTATGAATGAAGAATTAATAGGTAAGTTTGTATAGAATAACCTACGTGATACCAGCAAACTGCGAAAGATGCTGGGTTCCCTGCTACGCATACAAATGTACAGTGATAGTCTTTCACGAATGCATGAATTGGTGTAAGATGTGTTAGTCCATGGTAGAGCTGGATGAGAACTATGGAGTAAGACCTAGAATATGTGGGTCTGTGGAGTAAGACCTGGAATATATGGTCCCCAAAATAGGCTCATTGCAGAGCTTGCGACAATATTGTGTGAAGAATTCTCGTCGCTCAGTACTCCGCGAGGAACAAGACGAATTCAAATAAAACAAAGAGAAAATGAAGCCGTTTTAATAATCTCCATTGTACATTTATGCTTATACACGAGTCTTGTTTCCGAAAGAAGGTATAAATTTGTCAGTGCGAAGATATTTAGATCCTAGGGAAAATATAATGGAATATTTGTGGAAGTACAAAAGAAGGAGAAATTGAACAGGCAGTGAAAGTTTGGTAGCTATATATCTAGTTTAAGCAGGTGACACTCGGACACAGAGCATTCAAAATTCTCAAGAAAACGGAAGCGCGTCTACTAATTTCGTGAGTCACTAAGGCGATGGGGCTCGTCTTTTTCAGAGTTAAGCTGTATTTTAAAAGACCAATTCCATAAAAAGAATTTATCTCAGAAAAATCCACAGCATCATGTAATAATACGGTGTGAATTCTGATAGTAAGATAAGCAGATGGTGACTTTATTTAATGCTACTTAAATTGCATCTCTCTCTCTCTCTCTCTCTCTCTCTTTCTCCCTTTATACATGTAGATACATACATACATACATGAATACATACATACATACATACACAGACAGACACACACACACACACACACACACACACACAAACACACATACACACGCATACATACACACATACAAGGTGCTGTGAATAAACTGTTGTCTAAATTACGCAAAAATGAAAATAACACCGACATCTCATTTTAACAGATATATTTACCAGACATACATAAAAATATCTTGAAATACTAAAAAGTAAATTTATTCAATAAAATCGCCATTGGCTTCAGCCATGGCCTCCAGACGACTTCGGAATCTCCTGCAACTCTTTTGGATGACATCCTTGTTTAAGTTGGTGAATGCTACCATAATCCTTGCCATCAGTTCGTCATTTGTGTTACAAAGAGCTATGTTGGTCTCTCACTCAACTGCGTGCGGCCTGGGGAGTTAGGTGGCCAGATGTTAGGGGTGATATGGTCGCAGAAAGTTTCTGACAGCCATGACTGGGTCCTCCAGTTTGTGTGTCAGGGTGCAGAGTCTTGTGGCCAGACATAGTGTGTTCTAGCAGCCACTCTCTTGAACCAGGGCAGCTCTATATCCTCCAGGCACTAGATGCAGCCACCGTATTGAGTTTCAGGCCGTGTGAGAAGGTGAATAGGGGCATAACATCACCATCAATAGTGATCACGCGCCAAACACCTTCATGTTCACTGGATATTTAATCTTTATCATTCTCAGTACAAGTCCTCAGATTGCACAGTCCAGTCCTCAGATTGACACCCACACAACCTGAAATGTTCGTACTGGAGCTTCCGGTGCGAATGCCAAGCAGTACAGCACGTAGTTTCCAATTTTCTGGCAGAGTGAATTGCGTCATGATGCTGTTTTTGTCACAGACGGTGCCCAACAGACTATTACTACATTGTGTAGGCGACGACAAAATAAAAAAGAAACAATGCACATGCGTGAAATTAAACATTTTAAATGGTGACGATGTACTCATCGCACCCTGTATATATGCACATACATACGTACATATATCGATACACACACACAACACACACACACATATATTATTTAAAACACTGATTCAGTTCCGTACTGCTGTAAGCATCGTAGGGCCTTAACGGGAGGCAGAAGTCGGGCCTTCGTAACTTGAAACAGAACAGAACCGAATCAAGCTGTTTTAAATAATGTATGTAAGTTACATTAAATGTGTTGAGTGTCTTTTTCTTTCGATTGTCCACTCACTCATATATATATATATATATATATATATATATATATATATATATATATATATATATATATATATATATATATATATATAATTTATTAATAAGGGTAGAAATTGATATTAATCAATTAAAACCAGTGGTCTAGCATATTAAAAAAATCCGAAGATTAAAATTATATTACATACAAAAATAAGAGGAATAACCAGCAAAAGTGGACTCCTACATGCTAGAAATAGATGCCGAATTATCTAACCACGAAAAATATGTTCTCAGTAAGAAATTAGCGACAAAACACACTGTAAAAGGGCAAGACAAATGAAAAAATACTAAATAATAAAAAAAACGATTAACCTACTTACAATTGTTTCACCTGTTAAAATTTACATATGGCGTAGTGGTTAAGAGCGCGGGCTACTAACCCCAAGATTCCTAGTTCGATTCCAGGCAGTGACCTGAATAATAATGATAATAATAATAATAATAATAGGTAATAATAATAGGCAAAAGGTATTACTTACCTCCTCCCGAAAAATAACGAAACCAAAGACCCAAACAACTACCGGCCTATAACATGTTTGTCTACTACCTATAAGATTTTGACATCTATTCTGGTGGAGAAAACATATACGTTTATGGAAGAGAATAACCTCTTTCCCACTGAACAAAACGGATGCAGACGAGGCTCATACGGATGCAAAGATCAGCTCTTAATTAATCGCATGATCCTTGAGAACTGCCATAACAAGCGCAGAAATCTCAGCTCTTCATGGATTGATTATAAAAAAGCCTTTGACAGCATACCACATTCGTGGATTCTGAAATCGCTGGACATTTTCAAAATTCCTCCTGTGATTTCAGATTTTTTAAAGTATAATATGTCACTATGGAACACGAAGCTGCAATTATATCATTCTAATGGAGTATTGCACTCAAACAATATTAGCATAAACTGTGGCATTTTCCAGGGTGACTCGCTCTCACCACTAATTTTCTGCATAGCACTGATACCACTCTCAAGTGAACTGATTAGAACATGGTATGGCTACAAAATTGACAACAAGAAAATAAGCCATCTATTTTATATGGATGATTTAAAGCTATATGGCAAAGATGATGAAGAGCTTCAGGGTCTACTACATACTGTGAAAGGATTCAGTGATGATATCGGGATGGAGCTTGGCCTTGAAAAGTGTGCCAAAGCCACTTTTAAGAAAGGGAAACTAGTAAAGTCAAGTTCAATAGAATTAGATGTCGAAACAGTAATAAAAGAACTTGAGCAGGAACAAACCTATAAATACCTAGGAATAAATGAAGGCTCTGGTATCCAGAATGCAAGCATGAAAGAGAAGGTTAGAAAGGAATGTTATAGAAGAGTTCGAGCAGTTCTGAAGTCTGAGCTGAATGCTTATAATAAGGTGTTAGCCATAAATTCTTTAGCAGTCCCAGTTATTCTTTATAGCTTCAATGTGCTTAACTGGAATACCAGTGAAATAGTCAGAATTGATAGAAAAAACCGCAAGCTACTGACTTGTAATAAGATGCACCATCCAAAGGCAGACGTGGATCGTCTTTACCTTCCCAGAGCTCAGGGAGGTCGAGGCTTGATCCAGCTTGAATTTACGTATAAAACCACCACAATCGGACTGACCAAATACCTTGAAACAACCAACGATTGGATGCTGAAACTTGTTGAAAAACATGAAAGACCGAAAAATCTTCACTCTATTCTGAAAGAGA
The DNA here is from genome assembly GCF_046866305.1 of Octopus bimaculoides. Lineage (NCBI taxonomy): Eukaryota > Metazoa > Mollusca > Cephalopoda > Octopoda > Octopodidae > Octopus > Octopus bimaculoides. The sequence continues at coordinate 58,101,435 of NC_142930.1, read as the reverse complement.
GCAAAAAATTCGCTACCGAACTCTTAGATACCCACCAGCTTGATCAGGTTGAAGGAAATGCGCCAACTGCTGCTGCAAAGAAAATAAAATTAATTGCAAAGACAAAAGCACATGAAAAATTAGCTAGCAGATGGGAACAGAAACCTCTGCATGGCAAGTATGGGGCTCGTAGCAAACAAGCTGATGTCGACCAGAAACGCACGCATCAGTGGTTACGAAGTTCAGAGCTAAAAGCAGAGAGTGAAGGTTTCATATTGGCTACTCAAGACCAAAGCTTATTAAACCGGAACTACCAAGCCAATGTGATAAAACATGGAGCTGACCCAAAATGCCGATTTTGTAACGATGCAATTGAAACTATAGACCACCTAATCTCAGGGTGTATAGTCTTAGCACCTGTAGAATATAAAGCAAGACATGACAGAGTTGGCCAGTATTTACACTGGACAATATGTCAGCATTATAAAATTAAAACCGCTGACAAATGGTATAAACACCATCCTGAAGCTGTGACTGAGGGAGAAAATGTATCGATTCTCAGGGACTTCCCCGTACATACCGACAATACTATAAAAGCTAATAAACCGGATATTATTATAAAAGATCAGACAAAGAAGACGTGTTTATTAAATGACATGAGTATTCCCTGTGATCATAATATAGCGGCGAAAGAATTTGACAAGATCAGTAAATATGAAGACTTGCTAATAGAAATTGAAAAAACGTGGCACCTCAAGGCGACTACCATACCAGTGCTTGTAGGATCTCTAGGAATGATAAAAAAAGGGACTGAAACCTATTTGAAAATGATACCAGGTTTACCATCCCTACAGGAAGTGCAAAAAATCGTGTTAACTGGAACGACTCATGCACTATGAAGAGCATTATCGCTGTGAATACAACATTTTTTTTCTTAAATACATGTTCTACCTGTGAATTTGCGTGTGTAAATTGGGAATGCATACAACGAGTTTCTCTGCCCTAGGTGTACGGAAAACACTCGGCGAGAAATGGAAGAAAATTTGAAGAAAGAAGAAAAAAAACAACATAATAATAATAGTAACAAATTTACAAGCACACAGAGGCACAAACAGACCAAAGTTGTCATTTATGTATATAGATTGCCGATAATTTATAGAAGAATTTAGAAATCGTTTATTATAAAGGAATTTCTTTCACAAGCTGATGGAGAATGACGCGGCCTTATGAAAGGGCAATATTGTGTTAAGCGCATTTTAATCATGACTTTCAGTTCTCGTACAAAGCCCTGAACGCAAAATTTACGTCCCATACGGTCTTCGTCCATTTGTTTCGTTTATAAATTACTTTTGAATAATCAGTATTTCTGAATTTCAGATTATCTATCATCAAATACACACATACACATGTATGTGTGTGTGTGTTTGTGTGTGTGTGTGTGTGTGTGTGTGTGTATGTATATGAATTAAGATATACAACACATATATTTATGTGCTACTAATAACATCATGTGTTGAGAGATATCTCAAACATATTCATCAGCCACAAACCACATATAAGGAACTAAAAGTTGAATGAGAGAAGAAACACGAAAAGTTGAGAAGGAAATATATAGAAAACCTGGAAAGTTAAAATAACGGAAAACGAAAAAGGAAAAATAAAAAAAAAGGTAAACAAGTCATTCTTCGTAGACCTTAAATTATATGGCTGGAAAGATATGAGCAAGTTAATCAGGTATAGGCAGAATTTTCCAGTTCTTCAAAACATATTTCGACTTGTGTTTCAGAGCTGGAGTTCGGTAATGAGTTAGTGATCTTATATCTGAAAAGGATCTGAGCTCTTTCAGTTACGCATAACTTACACTTATTTGCTCCATTAACATAAACGGTTGATTTTTCATTTATTATCCACTTAATCACATAGCAACTAAGTTCGCTAGCCACATACGTTAGATTTCACACTCCATATGTGGCTAGCCAACTTAGTAGCCTTACTTTTGTACATATGTCGGAAGGAGGCTATGTGATTGGCATAGCGATTCTTAATTCCTCCTTCACATAATCCAATATAGGTCTTCTTATCTATTGTATTAACATCAAGCGTTGCAGTAATTTCTGCCTCATATATGACAGACTTAATCATTCATTGTTGGTCAAGTGGACAAGATCCTCGATGCTGACAGTTACAACTAGATTTAAACTCTTGGTATTGACCTCGTGTAATGATACTTTTCATTTTGGGACAGCAGCCATATGATAATTTCACAGAACGTCTATTAAGTATTTTCCTTCATCTGTGAGTTACTGGAATGTGTATGTCTAGGAGAGACAGGAATCTTTTACCTAAGTCAGTTTTTATATAAAGTAAAAATGGATGTGCGAACCAAATAATTTTCCTTGTCTTATTCTTAGGTCAATTATTATTATTATTCGGATTAATATTAGAGCTTTTATGTATTACTTTACCTTTGAAGCCACTATTGGCTAGGGCACTGTTATTAAAGTGGCTGCTTTCTTGAAAATTTCGTTAGAAGAAAGATAAGACACTGTGTTAACAATATTAGCTATCAGGTTTTTAAAATTTAGAAGACAGTTTACGTATATATGCGAATTTCTCATTAAGCTTATGGAACGGTTTATACGGAGTTCAAGTCTAGGCAAACGTCTAAAAAGTCAACTATAGACAGATTAGTAGCTACTGTAATTTAAAGGCCTAATTAACTGAAGGTAAAAATAAGTTGTTTCATAAATTTATCGACCTAGTTTTGACTTTCAGCGTAGTAATGACACAGTAGAACATGACGTCAGGTTCTACTAGTAGACAAGTTGGAGCCGAATCAAATTTATTGAATTAAAATAACGGACTTTCGTGTTATTGGTCTGATGACACCAACACCTGCATAAATACAGGCAACAGCAACGATAATGACAACAGCAACAATAAAAGTAGCAGCAACAACATTAACAACAACAATTTTAACAGCGTAAACAACAAGATCGGAAGCATTATCAATAACAACAAGATCAATAAAGACAGCAAGATCAAAAACAACAACAATAACAACAGCAACAGTGAAAAGACAAAAGATTGTACTTATCGATGGCAACATTAATAAGAGCAACAAAAATTGTGGGGTAAACATCAACAAGCGCAACACTAACGACATAAAATATCACGACAACTAAGTTTTTCGAGGGCTATCAGCTAGTGGAACACGCCTTCAGTGCAAAATTTGAAAGGCAAATTCTACCAGTTAAAAAATGGTATTGTAATACTAAGTGCCATGTCGCTTAGTGAGGAGGAAATTACTAACTCTGAGCGAACAATCATTGTGTACAAATGCATTTCTCCCAAGGAGAGGAAACTTCAATTTTTTATTCTGGCAGAAACTGAAAAATGCCTCTAAGATGTGTGATCCTCAGTGCTACACGTATATAAAGCAACTGATATACGCGCCGGTTCATTGAGTCTACAAATCCGGAGAATCATGTGGAACTTGTAGAGTTGAAGCCTACCCAGCAACTCAACAGAATTGGAATTCTTATGGACTTCCAGATACTAGTCGCATTTCCGATTTTTGTCTCTTTGGGTGAAAGCGAGCAGATATTGTTTACAGATTGAAAAATCTCAGATGTTACTTAGGTGGGCTTTACCACGTGGTGGAGAAGCATGATGCTCTCTACTGTTATTATCAACTCCACACGAAAACGTACTTAATCAAACATTAAGTAAAGGTACTAAAATAAAGCACATCTGCCTTTTTCCTCTGACTCAGGCTTCACAAAAGCAAAGGCTTCCTTAGGAGATGAAGTCCGCTGAAAATTAGGCACGAAAAGCATCAACACGAACATCAACAGCGTCATCACAATAACAACAAAACCAACTTTTACAAACAATTTCACTATCACAAACAAATAAAAAATCACGAAAACAAAAAGAGACACTCGACCAACAAGATTACCAACAGTCACACGCTTGTGTACTTACTTCTTTTATCAACTTCACTGTTGTACAGAAAAGCAACATTAAATTAATTGAGGAAGTAACTAAGAAAGCAATAACAACATCAATAACAAACAAAAACAAAATTATTCTCACAAGTAAGGAAGGTTTTTTTCTGAACACTTCCCGCCACAAACAACAGACAGATTGCTTATTGAGCCTTATACGAATTTTTTTCTGAATTTAAAATGAACATCCTTCAGGACACTCACTCCATAAAAAAAGCTTTAAACAGGAACCTTTCCTCACCCACACGCTCAGCCAAAAACAAAGCTGTTTTAACAGTCAACCACGAAGACGAAAGTAAATAACTTCATTTTCTTATCCCTAACCTAAATGGCTACACTAAAAGTAGGCTGTGTAAATGCTCGAGGCCTGGTTCAGTTTGGAAGCAGGGCCATTTGCTCGACGATCTCAGGTCGCTTGAAGTACATGTGGTTACCCTTAGTGAGAAGAGAATTTCCAGAAAGCATGCGTTACCATACTTTTTGAAGACTATGTGATACACCTCTTGTGGTCTGTCGTGAAAGGCGGCTCTTATGTTTCAATGTTTCGAAATCTTCTTGAATCCAGGACAGTAGGCTGATGGTCTTAGACAGAAGCGGTAGCGAAGATGGAACCTTTAAAGTGTTAGCCATCTATACCCCAAAAGAGGCTGGGAAACTAGAATTTATCAGGGATCTAGAAACTTTCCTGGGAACGTCCCGCACATTAGATCTAGTGGGATAGCATTTTGGATGCAATGAAGAACAGTGCAGGGCTAGTATATAGTAGCCTCGAAAAGAAGCTCAAGAGCTTTCAGGTATCTGACAAGTATGGAGTGCATTTCTCTGATGTGCCTTGAGTTTCAGTCTTCCTCCTATCTCAGACAAAGAAGTTTTGGTGCGATTTCAACGGCCCTTCATCTTCTAACGATGTATTTGCTTTTGTGAGGTTTAAGTCAGAGGAAGGAGGCGGATGTGTGTTAGTTTTGTATTCCCACCACAACGGGCTTTCCAGATCGTATCTAGATAAAATGTCCTTAGGTCAGCAGATAGGGCTAGTGTAGGTTGTCCACAAATCAAGTTAGTCGGCTCCTCAGACCACAAATTTTTTATGTGTACAGTCGTTATAGGAGGATTCGTGGACGGGTAGACAGGGATCTAGTCATAGGAAGTTGAATTCGTCTTTTCCGAGCGTGCAAAGGCTACAAGGCCCGAATTAATGAAATAGTTAAGCGGCATTTGACAGGGAAAATCGTCAACAACCGGTGATGAATGACTTTTTGCAAAGAGTTAGCGATAGAAAGAAATAGATTAGAGGTGGATCTAGTTTGCAAGCAAGAAGAAGCTATAAATAAAGGCAACGCGACCGACGTGCTAGTGGTGAGAATGATCATTGACCATTTCTAGGAGGTGAAACACGGAAGTTGCGCTGTCAAATGTAAAGAAGAATATTGAATGAGCATGGAATTCAAATCAAGCTGTTTTGAATTTTACATATTATATATATATATACATACATACATATATATAAAATATGGATAAGAGTAGATAAAATCCAAGCTACATATGTTTCATAGCTAGTAGAACATCGGAAATCGTAATTATCCAAACGAGGAGTAATCCGCTAGCTACTCTTCCGGTCAAAGATACCTTAATCAAAAGAAGTTTGCATTTTCGATCGAATCTGATGCGAGTCAACATGGGATCCCTTGAAAACAATGTAAGCTTCTTTTGATTAATGCATCTTTTGCCCGATGAGGAGCTAGCGTATTACCCCTTGTTTGGATAAATGCTACCTACTCTCAAGTTCTGCTAGCTATGACACGTATGCAACATGGCTTTTGTCTACTCAGTTCCCTAATTTTGGGATTTTTATTCGTACACAGAGCAACCTCTGCTGCTAAACGTAAACTATAAAACAAATTTTTCAGCTCATAAAACTTCGAAAGTGGGGAAATGTACAAACCTCTACGTCAATAAACCATTGTTGTTCCTGAAATTTGTCTTTTATACCTTCTACGGGCTGCTCGAAGCTTACTATCTTCCTACACCTTGATCCTTAGATCTGACTATCAGGATATTTCAACCTATTATAGGGATAGTTTTATCCAAGATACTCTGGTTTAATATATATTTTGAAGAGATATTTCTTCAATAAATATACTATAAAACATTACATATTAATAAGTTTAATATATATATATATATATATATATATATATATATATATATATATATATAGAAAGAGAGAGAGAGAGAGAGAGAGAGAGAGAGAGAGAGACAGAGACAGAGAGAGGGAGGGAAAGAGAGAGATGGGCTTCTTTTCAGGTTCGTCCACAAATTCACTCACAAGGCTTTTGTCAGCCCGTGGAAACACTTCTACTTGGAAGTCGTTGGGAAGCAAACTTCTTACCACACAGCCACGCCTATAAATTTGTTTAAAAGCTCATTTGCTACTTTCCAGCTCTTATACCAATTCATGTTAGAATGTTAAGAGCGAATCTTACCATTCCTAACTCTAACACAAGTTGTTATAGTTACTCCCTTCTACAGATATTTCCTTCTTTCTCTTTACGAACTCGCACACTCTGTCACACACACATATATATATATGGTCTTAAATGTTTGTGTGCTTTCATTTTCAAATTAATGAATTATATTCGTCTTGTAATTACTTGTATTAACATTTTAATTATAAGAAGTGATAAAATACTTGTGGTATTCGACACACAGTCTCCCATTTGAGAAATGAAAACATTATTTAATTTTTAGTAAATATCTGAAAGATTTCGAATTAGGAAAAATAATTTTATCTCACTTTTATAGAAAATATTTTAAATATTTGGATGATCAATGTTGATTATGTAAATGTTGGCATTACGTGTAACTACAATAGAAAAACAAAGTTCATTTAAGAATCGATTTGTTATGTTCATATTTTGAGAATATTTACTTGAAGCAAATGCCGCTAAAACCAGAGCACAAACTGAAAATGGAAGCATAAATTCTTCCAAAGCTTTTAAGTGTTAACATTTTACTAAAGAAATGCGCAGCAATTTAGAAAGTGATAATCGTTTAAATCTTGCTGATAGAATTACAGTTATACTCTTTGAAGAATGCTCTTAATATAGAAAACTAAGTTTATTAATAGCATGCATTTGAGGTCATATTGAACTATGCCTAATGGGAAGTCGAGAATATTATTTATAAAATAACAGAGTTAAATGCTGCCTTTGAAAGCTTGGTTGAAGTGATATCTCATCTCAGACGGAAAATATACTTTTAAATGAAATGATAATTAATAATTTAAAATTCATTCAATATGCATTGTATTCTCTCATTTGTCCTCCTTTAATTTGCACGCTTTGCTTTGATTAAAAGGTAAATGTAATAAGTGATCACTTGCAACCAATCCCTTTAATTAACATGCACATAGTCTATTATTATTTGGTTGTAAATCCAACCAGCAGATGGGTTCTAACGCAAGTAGAGGTAACGAATATTTTATCAATTTTAAAGTGGTGCAATGTTTACAGATATGAAACGTCTCAGCAAGAGATACTTAGCTATAACTAAATGGAGTTTGTCGTAGTTAATTAAATTCCTTTACATTTAACTAGCCTTGGCTCCGGAAACACTGTACCCATGCTATATATGGATATGAACTGCAACCTCAATATTGATCCTTCAAACGTACAGCTATTTTTCTGTATATTGTATAAAACTTACAGTCTGTAAAATGCATAAGTAGTTTAACCCATACACATTGTGTTTCTCTCCATGTAAATATTGTAGTTTATTGGTTACCTAAATAATATAATTTGTATTAGATGTAAATATTTGACATCGAAACTTTTCGAAAGTGTGAATAAATTTACAATACTATGACCAAATATAAGTGTATTGACTTAATTTAGCGAATTGTATAACAAAAGAAGAAATTAATGATAAAAGATAAAAGTAATTGAAGATAGCTAATAATTAAATAAACATTATCAAGTAATCAATTTTGTAGAATTAATGATCAATTATAGTTTGCTGATGGTAAAGATTAGTTTAATCGAAACACAAATAATTATGTGTCTCTGGAAACGATTTGCTGTCTATAGGATTTCCAATCGTGAATCAAGAAATATCTGTTTATTTAGGTAGACGTTGCTCTACAGATCCCAAGTTTTCGTTATACACAATCAATAATAGACATAAAAAAAACATATATATTTAGTTTCTACTGTATGATAAATGTTATCTAGATTGAGATACAGATGAACATGATAAGTTGTTGTATTGCTTCCATTTGAGAAGAGACATATATAAACATTCTGCAAATATTTCGACGAGTGTAGAGATTATATGCAGAAATTAAGGGATTTATATTGGCTTCAAGGAAAGCTTCGAAAAGAGGGGTAATGCGCGTGGTAAATGGTTGTAACCAATAAAAAAAGGTGGAAATTAAAACAATCTCTCTTCAACCGAGTGTGCTTACAGCCTAACTAAATGTTTACAATTTTGTAAAATCGAGTAATTATTACTTCTATACAACGTTTTTAACTCTTTAAAATGTGAACTAAAACAGTCTTAGAATATACTGAGTTATATAAATGTCAACTATTTCGAAATAAATGCAGTTCACAAAAATTATTTATTCTTTTATTAAGGATGAAGTGTAGCTAATTGCAATTTGATGTATTTATATAGCAATCTAATGAAACAAACGTGGATGTTACGATTAAAATTCGCAATTTAGCTCGCCTTCAAAGCAAAAGATGATTCATCTATACGAAATGAAACATATTTAAGAAAGTGTAATTTATAATTATCAAATGGAACATTAAAAAAATGAAACACATGTGTGACATATTTATTAACCGAATCTCAGTTCTAAGTGAACAATTCTCCAGACGAAATTTGGTTTCACTCAATTATACAAATCCCTTTGATTTAGTTGGATTTTGAACGAGCATAACTTACAAGGTTATTTATTTCCTTTCCACACAGAGAGGAATGCATTAGATAGAGAAAGAAATGTTACCATGCATATAGTTTAGAGATTTATATAAATTGAATAACGTTTAAATATAAAATCTCTAAGGATAATTTTCCTTATTGTCAAATATTTTATTGTATTAGGATATATAATCTAAGTTGTACAGAAAATCAATATCCTCAAGAGGTAATTTTGATATACTTTCAGTTAAGTATGATTTACGATGTTGATCTATTTTGCATGGAGTTTATTTCAGTTAATTCAATTTAATTAATCTTATCTTTTATCTTCTAACAATATTAATTATTCTGAGAATTATACACATTTCTCATAAGAATCTTTAATTAGGCTTTCTTTATCGGTAAAATTATGGCTGCAAAAAATAAAGCAATAAATTGAAACAATCTACGTATGCTTAGCACTCATATACACACACACCTACATGCACACATCTGCACTTACACGTAGATATTAACTTGAATATATATGTGTGTATATCATGTACATGCACACAGACACAGCTATAGAAACACACACTCACTCACAGACACACGCTGACTCCCCCCCCCCCCCCATACACATACATATCAACTTGTAAACGAGGACATAGAGAACATGTAGCATATCTTATTTCACAAAGCTAAGTAGTGAATTACTTAATTTGTATGTATGCATGCATTTCAACTACTGCTAGAGGAACCACATTCAACATCTATTTAGTTCCTTTCCGTATGTTACTCATCAGTAGTGGCATCTGGTTCGTATATGAGCTTAGCTTTATGCTTCTTTCAAACAAGAGAACTGATTTTTTTTTTGTTATCTAAGTATGATTTTGTTTACTAGGATAGAATTTAAAGTCAGGCAGTCGAGAATTTTGAAAATACAACTTAATCAAACTATTCATACATTTTTATGTAATCAGACGATTAAAGTTTTTAATTATTTCTCAGTGACTTCTAGGTCAATAGTTACTCTCTCTCTCTCCAGCTATTTTTATGGTACCTTTTGTGTTTTAGCGGCAGGTCAGCATTAATCGTGCAGATTAACAGTCAAAGACACATTTCATCTATAACCATCTTGTTTTGTCCTTAAGAGTATTTGATAGAGCATGGAGTGGGATATGAATCTTGCTTCTCAACTACATGGTTCCAGGCTTAGTTCCACTCTGTGGCACCTTGGGCAACTGCTTTCTACTATAGCTTCGGGTCAACCAACTCCTTGTGAGAAGATTTGGTAAGCGGAAACTGAAAGAAGCCCGTCGTATATATATATACATGTGTGTGTATGTGTGTATGTGTGTATGTGTGTGACCTGTACCTCTGCTTGATAACTGGTGTGGGGGTGTTTAACTGTACGTAACTTAGCAGTTCGGCAAAAGAAATTATATGAATATGTGCCAGGCTATAAACAAATGAATCCCGGGGGTGATTTGTTCGACTAAAACCCTTCAAGGGGATACCCCAGCATGACCGCAGTTAAATGACTAAAAACCAGTAAAAGATAAAAGATAAAAATCAGAGTAGATTTTCAAAAGTTCCTTCTTTTACTAGAAAACAAATTCTGATTTTAGTGCAGTTTCTGATTTCGATCGAAGGTAATAAATACACTGGGTTTTTATTTTATTTTTTGATAATACTCTGAGAACTGATAAACAAGGCAATTCTCAGTCCTGATAACTGATAAACAGAAAAAATGGCTTCTATATTGACGATAATACATCTTGTTCACTTTAAGAGGGCATTCAGAGCTTCTCTACTGAGTCATTGACGTACAGTTCAGAATTTAATATAGAAGACATAAAAGTAAATATTTCTACCGACCATAGACCTGAATTCTCTGAGAAATATCATTTAAGCAATGTGGCCTCGTTAGGAAGAAAGACGTATGAAGTCAATTACGTCTCTTCCCTTAATTTATAATATTTATGAAATTGAGATGAATTGTAAAACGGAGAATACATACGAGTACTGTTGAAAAAATAACGTAGAATGCTAGTAAGCACCAGCATGGCTAGAAATATAAGTCAAAACAATTCTTAGCTACGTAAGAGCACTTTTCTAACGACTGACAAGGGAGACAAGTTCCCTTACCACTATAAAAATATATAATGCAAATTGCTCTTACATCCAATTTTTTAAATTCTTCTCACATTTTATGAAACCTAAAAAAATAAGTTAATGTCAAAAATAAAATCATATTTAAAGAGGTATATTTCATAAGGCTACAAAAGATTGATATTGAACAAAATAAGAGCGTATTAGAGAGTTTGGCTTCAAAAATAATGTTTAACGACTGTTTAGCTCATGTGAGATAACAGAATTAGTAGCTTTCCTATTCCTTTAGAATAGTTTTAAAGCAATTTTTCCCTATATGTAAGACATTACGTTGTGTTGTTCATAATTTTGACCTGTATAAATGGTTTGTTTATTTTTGATATTATTCTGAACTGCTGATGGCTTCTGAGAAGTACAATGAATCTGTTAGGCAAGCAACAACATTGAAACATTATGTGTAAATATGCACACTCATTCACACGCATGCACACACACACACACACACACACACACACACACGCAAACATACACACAGACAGACATATATATATATATATATATATATATATATATAAACACACATACATGCACGCACGCACACACACACACACACACACACACGCACGCAAACATGCACACAGACACATATATATATATATATATATATATATATATATATATATATATATATATATACATATAAATAGTTGGAATTTACAAAAATATCAAACGACACAAAAAACGAAAATGGGTGTGTAAACAATAAACAGATGCATTAGTTTAACGCTCGGGAAGTGAGAAAGTATTTTACGTTGGACCCTACGCTCTTCAGCAGAAAGGAACACAGAAATAAACATAGATGTGTGCAGATTGAGAGAAAATAGAGTAAGAAAAACCAGAGTAAGTAAAAACGACAATAGGAAAAAGCAGAAAATAGAAAAAAAAAAAAAATTCAGAAAGTTCAAAAGGTTCAAACGTCGTTGAGCATTGGAGCAATTTCTCATCAAAGGAAGACTCCAGTGTAATCCATGTGTATGTCAGAGAGGTGCAGAAAAACTATGTGGAAGTCCGAAGTGCAGGAGTAAGAAGTCTAGGCGGTCCGAAGTGTAGGAGATTAGAAAATCCAGGTAGAATAGTCCGAAGTGTAGGTGTAGAAAATCCAGAAAGAAGTCCGAAGTGTATGAGGTAGAGACAAAAGGAAACTGGTGCAACCACGTGAGCGTGCAATATATAGTTGAAATTTACAAAAAACAAACAAGGCAAAAGACGAAGACGAGTATGTAAACAATAAACAGAACAGATGTATTAGTTTAACACTCTGGAAGTGAGAAAGTATTTTACATTTCGAGCCTACATATATATTATATATATATATATATATATATATATATATATATATATATATATATATATATATTTCACCATCTATTTTTCAATGTAAGGGAAAGATAAGGGGATTAAGAATATGGATAATTTTTTTTTTTTTAAATCTCAAATTTACCATGAAAAACTCCAGCTAAATTTTTAGATAACACGATTTTCACTAAGAAACAATAAATCCATTTTTACAATCCATGTATACTAGTTTCGATGCATACGCACATACAAGATCTGACCAATAAGTATCGGACTGTTGGCATAGTAACGACGTTAAAGCACGCAGAGTAAAGCCACTTCGGACAGATTGATCTTGAATTCTGCTGTGCATGCGCACTAAGTTTTAACGTCCTTGCTCACTTTCGCTTTTTACAGCAGTGCTTGAAGGAAGGTTTGCAGTGTGTGATCGTTGCAATGAACACGATAGAGAAAGTGGTCATGGCATAACTGCTCAGAGACTTATGCAACTTTGCAGAAAGTATATGGACAGGGGTGTATGAGCCGCACACAAGTGTACGAGTGGCTTAAACGTTTCCAAGATGCCCCAACAATTTTCGATTTTTACGAACGTTCTGGAGACCCGAAACCAACATAAGTGAGAAAAACATCGCAGATGTGCGTGTATCTGTTAGGGGAAATCAGCGAATCACAATCCATGAGTTATCAGCGGATGTGCAGACTAGTAACAGTTCAGTTCATACCATTATCACTGAAGATTTGGGTACGAGATGCGTGTCTGCCAAGTTTGTGCCCAAGCTGCTTTCAGCTGACCAAAGAGACACTCTGGTTTCAGCTGGAAAAGATCTCTTTCATTGTGTCCAGAACGAT
>NC_142930.1:58048224-58083224 GCF_046866305.1 Octopus bimaculoides | reverse complement strand
TATCGTATTGCGCAGATATGCGTTTGTTTCCGTGTATACATTTTATCAACTGTTCTGAAAATCTATTAATAATCCTATCATTGGTCAACGATATGCATAACGATTCCTTGGAAAATAGTTGACATTTCTTGGAAAAAGTGTTATAGGAACTCGCAAGCCTTATTATTGACGAAGTCAAGCCATATTTAATCTCCTTGTCTTTCGTTTTCCAGACGAAATCCGCCAGTGATGTTAAGTATTTTCTGTTTACATTTTTGAAGTTGGGGATGTGGTTTCTTTATAGATTTTTCAAAATATCTACAGATGCGCCCCCTCTGGTGTTCATGATGCATTTATACATTACATTGCGACTCGTACAGAGGTTCTGCAGAGGACAATTTGTTTTGTCTCTGCATGAGTATCTGTGTGCACTGCCTGTAGCTTTCACCCCTGTGAAACTTATTTTTCTTTTTCCTATAGTTGAACGAAGAAAAGTTATTATAAAATCTAGCATTATAATCAGGTGCACAGCCGCCTATATAATAGTAAGTATATTACCTTGTTGTTGCTAATTACTGTCGGATCTTAGTGGATCAACTATGGGATCAATTAAGGTGAAAGTTTTGTGCGCAACAGAATTTTGAAATTTGCCAAGGCTATAAGAAGCGATCGTACACTGATCAAATAATGTATAAATCTGCAGTTTTTGCGTCCTTCTACTATACTCTGTGACCTTATGCTAAATGTATTTGGTATTTAAACTCTGGATTTACGAAGATAAGCACATATTTATGTGTGTGTGTGTGTCTTTCATCTTTTGTTTCACACACACACACACACACACACACACACACACACACACACATATATATATATATGTATATATATATATATACATCAGTTATCTCTTATTTGTTTCAGTCATCAGATTGTGGCCATGCTGGGTCACCGTCTTAAATAATTTTAGCCGAATGTATCGATCCCAGTACTTATTTTCTTCAAGCCTGGTACATATTAATAAACTCGCTTTTGCCGAATCGCTAAGTTACGGGGACGTAAATACACAACCACCATTTGTCAAGCGCTGGTGGGGAAGACAAACTTAGTCACAAAGACAACACACACACACATATATATATGCACACATAGGTATGTATGTATATATATATTTATATATATAACTGCATTTATCTATCAATATATATATAAGTGTGTGTGCGTGTGTGTGTGAGTGTATGTATGCGTGAGTGTGTGTCTTTTTATGTGTTTATGTGCGTGTGCGAATGTGTATGGACTCAAACCATAAAGAGAAAAAGAACTAAAATTCCAGGTGAATATCCTTATAAAAACTCTGTAGTTGTGAAACATGGCCAACTAAATTATCGTGTCAATTGTCCAGGTGGCAGCAGAATGAAACTTTACAGCCTACATGTATTACAATGCCTTTCGCTGGAGAATTTAGTTATTTAAGTTTGGTCTCTATCGACTGCCTATAAAGTATTCATCAAGACTTCTAATCGCTTTTCCCTCTATGTTTTGACTTCTCACTATACTGCTACTCGTAGAAACACACGCATTCATGCACATATATATAGCTATATATACACGCATATGTGTATATATAGTTAAATATACACGCATATATATAGCTATATATACACGCATATGTCTGTACATACACTTTTTTCAGATATGAATTACAAGCAGCTCGAGGTATACAAACAAAATAGAACACACATACACAGTGTATGTGCGTTGTTAGTTTGTTGGTCGGCTTCCGTTTTTAGTCGTAAGAAAATATATTCTCTATGTGCCTGGTGTAAAAAACACTTGAAGATGTCACAGTCAATCGAGGCACCTTACATCAGGTCCTCATATATATATATAATACATGCTTTTGTTGTTTATACCACCTGTCCTCGTCTGTTGCTGTTTGTTTTC
This sequence comes from Octopus bimaculoides, assembly GCF_046866305.1. Lineage (NCBI taxonomy): Eukaryota > Metazoa > Mollusca > Cephalopoda > Octopoda > Octopodidae > Octopus > Octopus bimaculoides. Next base: position 58,081,304 of record NC_142930.1, on the reverse strand, counting down.
GTACATTCTCCCATATATATATATATATATACACACGCACATCCACACATATACACACACACGCACACACCCACATACACACACACTTCTCACCAACACTACACACTCACACAGACACGCATACAATCATACACACATGGGCATAAACAACACACGCATATACAATAGCAAACGCACGCACACACACGTACACAGCAACGCACATACACACAACATACACATACACACAAACACACACGCACGCACAGAAAACATACACATACACACACGCGCACATACAAAATACACACACACACGTACACGTACCTAACACCGACAACCCCACACAAACACGAACACACACACACCCAAACAACCACCTGTTGACCTTCTACCTACACTGTCTACAGCGTCCACTAACCAGTCCTGCTACTAATTTCTTCCACTACGTCATACACACACACACACACACACAAACACACTAACAGATAAACCACCAAACCATGCACACACACACACACACACACCTACATACGCACACACACGTTCTGTTATCACACACACACTCGCAGACTTACGCACGCGCACCGATATTCATCTCCCTTTTTCACTCTCCCATCTTAGAAAGAACTTTTCCCCCACCACCTCCTCTTCCGGTCTTTTCATCATGTAACCTCGTGGGCATCGGTACCATTTTCCTCTTTCTCCGTTCTTCCATTCTCCGAACTTTCCATCTTTCCGACGAAGGGCTACGCCCGAAACGTCATACACTCTCTCTTTCCTTTCCTGAGCGTCCAATAATACTATCCATATCACGTCCTCACCTTGTTGTTTTTTTGTTTTTTTGTTATTGTGTTTTTGAACTATATATATATATATATATATATATATATATATATATATATATATATATATATATATGTATATATATATATATATATATATATATATATATATATAATGTGTGTGTGTGTATGTATATGTATATATATACACACAGGCATACATATATGTATATATGTATATGTATATATATATATATATATGTGTGTGTGTGTGTGTGTGTGTGTGTGTGTGTGTGTGTGCGTGTGTGTGTGTATCATCGATTGACATAAATATAATGTACCAATCAATAACTACTCATAAGCAAACAAAATCACTAACATCAGGAATAACGACAGACATTTAAAAATAAGGTTACATTTATTTAAATTAAATGAGAATTCTCCTCAGCAGATATAGAGGGTGGACTAGAATACCATCCCCGCCTCTAGACACATAATATTCCAAATGAATACACCTTAGAGCAATACATACAGTTACCCAGAACACGTATTGCTAAAGAATAATGTCAATCGGCAAACAAAACAAATAGACAACATTACCAAAGAATAAACACTAGAGAAATGTAGTTTAAAGTGATCTATGTATTTTGCATCGGTTCTGAGAAGTCTAATACACCCCGCCAAACAAAAAAATCAAAAAACAAAATGTATCAGCAAAGTCATAAAAAAAACTAATCAAATTATGTACAAATGAGGTTCCATTTAGCTGTTCATTTGGCAATTCATATATCTAAATGATTAAGAATGGGTTCCCGCTTAGGATTTACGCTTGTGGCATTTACCTATTCACAACAGCCAACAAAATAATACCAAAATATAAACATGTAATATACATTAGATGTATAGATGATATACAAGTGTAACTGGGCACATTAAATGATGTTAAAAATCTCTTAAATGACTTAGAAAATAATTCCCTACTAAAATATTTAACATACCGATTATACAAATCAGACTCTGTAAACATACAAATCGAAAGACAGACGCATTACACTGTTATACAGCAAAAAATGATTTAAATGCCAATACCTACTCAGAGAGAGTGAATACTCCGGCAACTATGAGACAAGTGTCAATGACAAAATCATTTAAATTCTTATCCATAAAAAATTTAACGAGAAAAAAAATAATCCACAAAATAAAACAAATATGAATTAGCAATGTATATTCAAATGTGCTTTACAGGGATCAATACCAGCTTATATGTCAAAGTACAACAAATATATCAGAGAGTACACTACTGAAAGATACAAAAATCAAGCAGAATTTATATGAAACAAATGAATAATCACTATGGAAAACAAGAATTCATCTTCAAAACTTCCTAAAGCGAAACACAAAACGCATCATACCCGACCATAAACTAAAACTAAACAATTCCTTTATCAGAATATATTCACTGAGGATATATGTTTATAATAAATAGCATTCATGCTAATATATTTTCGTTCTACATAAATAAGAGCATTTGCTTTTTTCGTGTTTTCTTCCGATTTCAGTATGTACAATTCATGATAAACAGACGCTTCGTATAATAATCCGCAATTTCTTCCATTTTATATTTATAGAAACCAGAAAATTGTACTAATATTATTGAAATGTATTGTGTTGAAATACTTTTTACTAAAATATTACAAAGATAAGTATCAAAAGCTTAGAAACTTCAACATTTGTTACTTTTGTGGAAACCTAATATTTTTAATTTTCCTTATCGAACGTTATTTTGTAATATTTTTTTTATAACAAAATCTATATAATATACAATTGATAACAATATATTTATGTATATATGATATATATGTATATACAAAGTATCAAGGTACTGTTTCCTGTGCGTGTGAAGAAAACCATTGACATATGTAGTGAAGGGGAAATATTTAAATCTTGTATTATGATAAATGCAAAGAATACAACTGACAGCGACAAAATGTAAAATTTTATTGAAAGTTATTTAGAACATGTTCACACGAAAATTAATTCATTATATGTGTAGTGATCCTCGGAAAATCTCAGCATAATATGCACCTACAAATTGTATAAAGTCATGTAAACGTAAGCCTGATAAAGTTCGCAATAAGGCTATCATATTAGTATTTTCGCTAAACATAGGAGAACCTAGGATATAAGATTTTAAGTGCGTGCTAACAAAAATCACTTCGTCCGCTTAACTATCTTTATGAAAAGACAACAGGCTAACACGTCTTATAATAATCAAAATGCATATTTACGCATTAGTCTCTACCACTTTTTTGTATCACCTATTTCATATCACTTCTGCACAAAACATTCATTACTCACTACAATGTAACAGAAATTCTATATCCTTATCGCAGTTTAAAGTCTTCAGTTATTAACTATATTTTTAAATGATCAGTTACATTTTAACTCTGCACTGCGTGGAAAAATTTCGTGTAGTATGGACGATAGAAAATGTTACATTTGCTAGACATGACTCAACAATGATTCAGCTCATTCATCTCCATAAGATTACACTTTATGTCTTTGACAAAATTTAGAAGGGATTTCCATTCTGTAAACAAAGTATGTTAAACATTCTTTAAACTAAAATTTCAAATATTTACTAATCCACTACCTTTACATTATAAGTTATAATTAAATACATTAAATAGTGATAATAACCAAGTAGATTTCCAGTTTCAGAAACTTGTTCAAAATTTTGTTGTAAACATTCAGTTATTTTACATCATATTTCTCAGAATAACGTTCTTATGACATCTATATGCATATTTGAATATATGTGATATATATGTAAATGCATAAGTATATATATATATATATATATATATAGGCATATAGGAATATATATGTGTATATATATATATATATATATATATATATATATATATATATATATATATATATATATATATATATATATATATGTTTACATACATATGCATATACATATACACGCGCGCGCACACACACATATATATAAACAGATAGATAGATAGATAGATAGACAGATACATAAATGCATAATACATGCATACATATACATACATATATATATATATATATATATATATATATATATATATATAATCGTCAGATGTAGGGGAATACAATTTCTTTTATTAATTATTACTTCTAAGTGATTTCTTTCTATTTAAAGGTAATTTATCAAAGATGCTGCGCTCATTAGGTCTTTTTGCTTTATATATGTATAGGAAGAATGTTATATATTTGTGGAAAAAATATCGAAGATGTTAATAATACAGCTATTTTTAGTAGATTGTTCTGCTCTGCTTTGGGAGTTGGATGAAGAATATCTGACTCCCTCTGTTGTTTTGAATCTATATGTATGAAAGTGTTCTGAATGGTTAAAGAAAAGGTATCCAGCGAATGTTTTGAGGGGCATGCATTTGGTCAGAGCTTACGTCCATGTCACAATGTTTCGTCAATGTCATATATGTGTCAAAACATGTCTTCACCACTCAATTTACTTTTACCAGCTAGAATATTCTGTGTGTTTGCGTAAACAAAGACGTTGTGCGAAGTTTGCAAAAAACATTGTGCGGAACCACATGGTTCCGAGTTCAGTCCCACTGAACTTTTGGTCGCAAATGAAAGAAGCCCGTTATACATACATTTATATGTGTATGTGTGAGGTGTCTGTCTGTGTGTACGAGTGTGTGTGCATGTGTCTTTATGATTGTGTTTGTCCTTTATTGCAACTGGTGGTAGGACATAACCTGTTTGAGTTTCTATAGCAAGCATGAATAAGATAGGACAAAATTAAAGGCAACACCAAGGTTAGCCCCACTCAGATTTATAAATTGTGTTAATAACTGGAAGATGCAGATAAATCTGGAGAAAGTGCTCGTTTTGATATATTCTGACTTGACCGATAAGTTTTGATTCCAGAATTGATTTTGTGGGAAGTCGACATAGAGTTAGTTAATAAAAGAATTAGACAAGCTTACGAAAGACTTAAGGAATAGTGTGAGGCACAAAGATTGCATGGAATGATGCTTCCAGTAGAAATGAGTGCCAGTCGATTATAACTAGAACTCAGCTGGTTTTGAAGTTGAGAATGATGGCAGAACAAGGACTAACGAACATAAGGAAGTCGAAAATATTTTGCCATGTACATGTTAGCATTGCGTGAAATGAATGGTCAAGCTGAAATAAAATGCAAATTATTCACAAGTGTAATAAAACAAACTTGCTGTTGCGACACTGGAGTTATTACATCTGTGGAGACCGCATGAATAAAAGCGGGAAGAAATGAGAAAAACACTTTGAGTCAGAAGAATCCTGATATGCACAGGTCGCAACACCGGTAAATCATTGTGATTCTAATCCACATCCGATCAACGTAGTGAACACTGCAAAAGATATATGCGTATAGCTTTGCTATTTTGAAAATAGCAAAAACAACAACAACAAAAATGCTGTCTTCAGATTCACCTGATGCTCCATCCATATCTCATTTGATAGTCTATCCAATAAAACAATTTGATAAATCCTTCATTCAAGAACTGCAGTAATTTATGATTCACTCCCTGCACATCATTTCTTAAAAGGAATCAGCTTAACTCCATCGACATCTCCTCTCTCAGAGAATTTGTAAAAGTCGTGAGTTCCTCCCTGATTTCATAACAATGAAAAACATTATAAACATAGGTAACAAGGATAATGTTTAATGAAATTAATTTAAGACAATGTACTACTACTACTACTACTACTACTACTACTACTACTACTACTACTACTTTTATTATTATTATTATTATTATTATTATTATTATTATTATTATTATTATTATTACCCTTGCCTTTGCACAGCTTCTAACACTGGAGATGTACTACTGTGTCAGCTGTCCCCTACCAGTGAACTAAGATAACACCTTGCGGTCTATTCGAGCGGTTCCAAACAGTGCTGTTTTCTGAAAGTGCAGCTCCTATTTGTTTTCTGCAAGTGCAGCCCCTTTTTGTTCTGCAGGGTTATAGTAGTGTTTCTGTTTCTTCAGCTGCTGACAGGTCAGAGCAGCGAAGAACACGTCCAGCCGCTGTCAATGTTGGCGCTCTTGTTGTTGTTGTTGTTGTTGTTATTATTGTTATTATTATTATTATTATTATTATTATTATTATTATTATTATTATTATTATTATTATTATTTTCGGTTGTAAAGATGTTAATATGTGTACACACATTTGATATATTTGCATTCATTTTGTAGTTAAATGTGCTATTTTGTGTTACATAAAGAATTTCATAAAGCAAATAATTGACAGAGCTGTTGGATCACCTGATAGAATATTTGCCATATTCCGTTGTGGTCTGTATTCTGCTGAAATCCAATCAACTTAATCCTTTTACTTTTCAGGATCGATAAAAGTTGCCTTAGCTCAGTTTGGTGAATTGGCTAAAATTCTGGAGCCTTCGATATGTGGTGGATTATATGTTGCGGCTGTCTAAGCTTTAACAATCACACCTGTCACGGTCAAGCAGTAAAAGACTTGAGTATCCTATGGGTATCATAGCTGTTGTGGGTAACGTGCTGATCCTTCATTAAAAATATTGCTCGTGTTTATGTCTTAGAGAGAAACGTTCACAAGTCAGATTCCTGATACAAGAAAGATAGAGGTGCCAGATAGTTTCGTTTTTTAAAAATATATTTATAGCTTACGGTTCTCGGATATTCATGATATAAAGAAAAATATCTTATAAAACTTTTTTATATTAGCAAAGAGTTTTCTTCACTGCAAATATCTGTAGATATTTATCGATCTAATTATAACTCTTTCTATCGATATACTTAACTAGCAGCGTTTGCATATATATTCACATACCCAACACACACACACACACACACACACACACACACACACACATATATATATATATATATATATATATATATATATATATATATATATATATATATATATATATATATATATATACATACATATACGGATAAAGACAGACAGATAGATATGGAGAATGGAAAGGCAGAATCGGTAGACCGAATGAAAAAGCATCTCGTTGTAATTGGTTACGTCTTCTAACGTTTTTAATTCAAAGTTGCCTTTTATCTCAGGTCGATAGGCCGATAAGACAAGAACATGAGTCGATGTAATCGACTATATCATATGAAGCAGTGCATTAGCATAGCCAGAGTCAAATGACTGAGACGTGCAAAAAATAATTAAAAGAAATATAAAATTTTACTCATATACATAGACATATATATGTATATATACATATTCATGTATGTGTGCGTGTGTGTGTGCGTGTGCGCGCGCGTGTGCATGCGTGTATAAGTATATACAGGGAAAGAAAGAGAGCGAGAGAGAGAGTGGGTGAAAGAGTAAGAGGGAGAGGAAGACGATGGATTCATATTGACATAAATTTTAATAAAGCCAGAAAGTACTCAATAATCCGAGAGTGGAATAACATTTGCTCTTATACGGGGATGCGTCAGTCACTACTTATTTTCCGTTGTCCATCATGAAACGTCTTCAATCTCTGTACTTTAATTTTTTTCTCTCAAAATACATAGAAAAAGAGAGTGTTATTTCACTCGGCTGACTTATGAAGAGAATCTGAGTGCAGCCAGTAGGTTAACTGTGCGCGAATGAGTAAAATAGATGAAACAATTCTGGTAAGAGAATTGACGAGTAATATAAAGGACAGATTTTCAAGGTACAACATAATGTGAGAAAATAAATCAAAGTGGGTAAGAAAATAGAAAGAAGAGGATACTGTAATATAATGGAAAATGTGAGCAGAGAAAATGAAAGATAGAAAAGGAGAAAATAAAAAAATGAACTAAAGATAATAATTGAGAAGGATACTAATATATAGACGACATCGACTGATGAACCGTGTAAGAAGAGAGAAAAAGACAAATGTCTATACGAAAATGAGGATAGTATCCATTGAAATTTAAAGTATTTCGGATGAAATATAAAATATAAAATGTAACGTTATTCGATTTATATTGCAAATTATTGATGTTTCAAAATGGTAGGTCAAACTATAAATACAAATGTCAATGTATATATGTATATACACTCTTTTACTTGTTTCAGTTTGACTGCGGCCATGCTGGAGCACCGCCTTTAGTCGAGTAAATCGACCCCTGGACTTATTCTTTGTAAGCCTAGTACTTATTCTATCGGTCTCTTTTGCCGAACCGCTAAGTTACGGGGACGTAAAAACACCACCATCGGATGTCAAGCGATGTTTGGAGAACAAACACAGACACACAAACATACACACACACACACACACACACACACACACACACACACATATATATATATATATATATATATATATATATATATATATATATATATATATATATATATATATATATATATATATATATATACGACAGGTTTCTTTCAGTTTCCATCTACCACATCCACTCACAAGGCTTTGGTAGGCCCGAGGCTATAGTAGAAGACACTTGCCCAAGTTGCCACGCAGTGGGAATGAACCCGGAACAAAACGTATTAGGAGTTCATTAAAAATCATGTTTGGTAGTATATATACATATATATATATATATACACAGAAGGAGATATATTTAAGAATTTACATTTTGTCTGTCTTGTGTGTAGCTAAGGATTGCTAGTGTGTAGCTTAGGAATTGGAAACGCTACTTGGATGATTGCCTCATCCTATGATCCCATACACTCCACCAACTCATTGATCACAAACTTAATCAACAGTGTCAACAACCATATCCAATTTACAATGGAATATAGTCAAGATCAATTTCCTTTTCTTCACATTTTTATTATGAAAAAAGCCACCATCATTGAAACTGATATCCACTATAAACCAATTGATTCCATGCTTCGACGAAGTTGTTTCCGGTATTGGAGTTCAAATTTTTGAACTGAGGAGAAGCAGAACTGACGCCAGGTCCTGCGTTCTAATAATAATAATACTAATAATAATATAGCATTTGGCGTAGTGGTTAAGAGCGCGGGCAACTAATCCCAAGATTCCGAGTTCGATTCCCGGCAATGATCTGAATAATAATAATAATAATAATAATAATAATAATAATAATAATAATAATAATAATAATAATAATAATAATAATAATAATAACAACAACAACAACAACAACAACAACAACAATATCGAAAAAATACCTTAGGAATGAGAACCCAGGTTCAACATTTCCCCAAGACACCTGATGAAGGCTGGAGGGTGTATCAGCCGAAACGTTGTGATAACAACAAACAAAATGAGGCCAAATATCCGTGAAATGTAAATAATGTAAATAACAACAAGTCACCTTAGATGTCAAGAACACTCCTAAGTATCCTAGCTGTCCCTAATAACACTGGTCTGTGTAGCTGTACGAAAGCAGGTGGAGGCGCAATGGCCCAGTGGTTAGGGCATTGGACTCGTGGTCATAGGATCGCGGTTTCGATTCCCAGACCGGGTGTTGTGAGTATTTATTGAGTGAAAACACCTAAAGCTCCGCGAGGTTCCGGCAGGAGGTGGTGGCGAACCCTGCTGTACTTTTTCACCACAACTTTCTCTTACTCTTTCTCCCTGTTTCTGTTGTAGCTGTATTTCGAAGGGCCAGGCTTGTCACATTCTGTGTCCTGCTGAATCTCCCCGAGATGATGGTCTCCATACATCGTTAGGCTCTTTCTTGACTTGTTGTCCATCTCCTTTAGTTCCTCCTCTGTCCACTTCGGAATTCCAGTGCCATACCGAACTACTGCGAGTTCGGTTCCAGGCAGTGACCTGAATGATAATAATAATAATAATAATAATAATAATAATAATAACAATAATAATAATAATAATAATAACATCGAAAAATACCTTAAGAATGAGAACCCAGTTTCGAAATTTTTCCAAGACACCTGATGAAGGCTGGAGGGTATATCAGCCGAAACGTTGTGTTAACAACAAACAATTTGAGGACAAATATCCATCAAATATAGATTATGTACAGTCTGTTTGCGTTTGCTTTAGGGTATAGCGTCACATTCAGCGTCATCAACTTTCTCGTCCTTCTATCCAGAGTTGATATTTCCTCCTGAATCGATTCGAGGATGGACGCACTATATCTGACCACCGCAACTGCCCTGATATTCATTGTAGTAATCAAATTCTTGGCATTCAGATTGGATTCCATCACCATTTCTTTGATTTTTTAAAATTCGCCTCGCTGACCTTGACTTTCATTTCTCTGTGCAGAATCTCATCCACCTCCAAAACCCCTAAATATCTATACCTACTACCGTCGGGCTCACCCATGGTCTCTACTGATGGTAACCGTAATCCTCTGCAGGCTGCTTTCTTCCCTCTTTTCATATTAAGTAGTGATTGTTGCTATTATTATTATTATTATTATTATTATTATTATTATTATTATTATTATTATTCAGTAGTTTTATTTTTATAACGTGCTTTCACTTCACTACCGAGCGCAGCTCTGTGCACCTTGGGTATGTGCTATTATTATTATTATTCAGTAGTTTTATTTTTATAACGTACTTTCACTTCACTACCGAGCGCAGCTCTGTGCGCCTTGGGTATGTGCTGTGGTTTGCTGTGGTGCTCTTATGTTTACTGTATTGAAAGTGTTTTGCGTAGAATGTGTGCAGTACCCAGTAGTGCAATTTTCTGTATGTTATATATATTTGTAAGTCCTGGTGTTTTTGTTATGTATTTGTCTGAATATTTTTTTATTATACCTAAGGCACCTACTATGATAGGAATTGTTTCTGTTTTTAGATTCCACATTCGAGTTATCTCTATTTCCAGGTCTTTGTATTTTGAAAGTTTTTCCATTTCTTTTAGAGAAACGTTGTCATCTGCTGGTATTGAAACATCAATTAGAAGGCATTTTTTTCCTTCATGATCTTTGACAACTATATCTGGTCTATTTGCCTTAATTTCTCTATCTGTGTGTATTGGCATATCCCAGAGTATGGTTGCTTTCTCGTTTTCTGTGACCTTTTCTGGCGTGTGTTTATACCATCTTTTTTCTGTTGCTATTCCATAATGTTGGCATAGCTTCCAGTGTATATAGGTCCCAGCTCTGTCGTGTCTGTGAATATATTCCTTCTTAGCCAGGACTGGGCAGCCAGAGATAATATGATTTATTGTTTCTTGTCGATCTCCACATATTCTACAGTTACTTGTTATATTTCTTTTCATTATGTGTTTTTGGTAATTTCTGGTGGGGAGGCTTTGGTCTTGTGCAGCAATTAAAAATCCTTCAGTCTCTGCTTTGAGTCCTGAGCTTCTCAGCCATTGCTGGGATTTTTCTCTGTCTATTTCTTTCGCATTTAGTTTAGCCCAGTATTTACCATGTAGGGGCTTTTCTTGCCATCGTTTTACCATGGTCCGTTGCTGTTCTAGTTTTAGTTTGGATTTCATTTGTTTTATAGCTTTTGTTGTTTCTTCTTCTTCTTCTTCGTATTTGTTAGGTAGATTGATTTCTTGTTTGTATTTGTCAGCTTCCTTAAATACTGAAAACAGTTTTTTGTTTTGCTCGTGTTCTGTGGCTATTTGTATTAGTTTCCCTTGCTTCTGGAGTAGGTATTTTTGCAGTCCTATGGTGGTTATTTTATAATAGTTTTCTAGCTGTATAAGACCCCTGCCACCTTCTGTGCGTTGTATATATAGCCTTTCTATGTCAGATTTTGGGTGGTGCATCCTATATCCTGTCATTATTTTTCTTGTTTTCCTGTCTATTTTACATAGTTCGTTTAGTGTCCAGTTAAGGATGTTGTAGCTGTAGCTTATAACTGGGACAGCTAAAGTGTTGATACCCATTATCTTGTTTTTAGCATTGAGCTCTGTTTTTAGTATTGATCTAACTCGTCTATAGTACTCTTTCTTTATTTTCTCTTTCATTTGTGTATGTTGTATCCTATCTAGTTCATTGACTCCTAAATACTTATATGGTTGGCTTTCGTCTAGTTCTCTTATTTCATTGGCTTTATCTAGTGTTATATTGCTACTTTTAACTAATTTTCCTCTTTTCAGGGTTGCTTTGGCACATTTTTCTAATCCGAATTTCATTTCTATTTCCTTGGTAAAGCCGTGTACTGTCTGTAGTAGTGTTTCTAGCTCTTTGTCGTTTTTTGCATATAATTTTAGGTCATCCATATATAGAAGGTGGCTGACTGTTTTTCCATAGCATTTGTAACCGCATCCAGTTCTATTTAGCAATTCTGTTAGAGGTGTGAGTGCCAGGCAGAACAGGAGTGGAGAGAGCGTGTCTCCCTGGAATATTCCTCTTCTAATGGGGATGGCTTTCGTTTTCACAAGTCCCTCTTTTGTTTGGAGCTGTAGCACTGTCTGCCATTTGTTCATTGAGTGCTCTATGTATTTTATGATAATTGGTGCCACCTTGTTTATGGCTAGTGTTTCCAGAATCCACGTGTGGGGAACACTGTCGAAAGCCTTTTGGTAGTCCACCCAGGCCATACTGAGGCCTTTCTTCTTTCTGCGGCTGTCTTCAGTTATGGCTTTATTGATCAATAATTGATCTTTACAGCCGTATGAGCCCTTGCAGCATCCCTTCTGCTCTTCTGGAAACAGGTTGTTATTTTCCAGGTGTTTACTCACTCTCTGTGATATTATTGCAGTAAAGGCTTTGTAGATCGTAGGGAGACAGGTTATAGGTCTATAGTTTTGTGGTTTCTCCGTTTCCGTGGATTTGGGGATTAAGATGGTTTTCCCTTTTGTGAGCCATTCAGGCATTGTTTCTGGATCTGCTATTATGTTGTTAAAGTTTTCTGCCAGCTTTTTATGCATTGCTGGCAGGTGTTTTAACCAGAAATTGGGGATCTTGTCGTGTCCAGCTGCTTTCCAGTTGCTTAGTCTTTGCAGTGTCTGGGTGACCTCTTCAGTTGTTATAGGGGCCCAGAGTTGCTCAGGTGCTAAGTTCGTTGTTCTAATGGTCCTTTTTTGGGGTTGTTGCTTCACCGACCATATTTGTTTCCAGAATTTCTCTAGTTCTTTTGCTGTTGGTGCTGAAGTAATGTCTATTTTATTTTTACCCAGTTCTTGGTAGAGTTTTTTGGGGTTGGATTTGAACTGTTTGTTTTGTTCAAAGAAACGTTGGCGTTTCTCATACCGGCGGATCCTCTGTGCTTTGGCAAGGATGTCTTGCTTTAGTTTTTCTTTTGCCTCAGGTAAGTCTTTTTCTGTAATGCTGTATTTGTACAGTATTTTTGTTTTCTTCTTGTTACTTAGTAGTGTTGATTGTTTACTAATTTCGTTGAGAATCGATAAATCTTTTCTCTTTTTTTTAATTTTGTTCTGGATGTTATTTATCCACAAGGTCTGTTTGGGTGGTAGAACTCCTGTTCGGATGGGTTTGAGTGAGTATCCTGCTTCTTTTGTGGCTGCAGTGGCTGCCGCATATATCATGTCATTTAGCTCAGTGATATTGCCTGTTGTTTCTGTGGTTGTTAGTTCCGTGACGGCCAGGTTTATGCTATTTATTATTGATGTTGTTTTATTGTCTATTTTGATTTTTGGGAGATATAATCTGTGGTCCATTCTAAGATCTGTGGTTTTCAGTTCTTCGGTTATTTTCATTTTCATAGTATCGTAATTATTAGGTTTCCCTTCGTTATTTCCAGGCTTTATATTTGTTTTGCCTTCCTTTTCATTCATATGTTTGTCTGTGGTGTTCTGGATTGGTGCTTTTTGTACACTATTATACATCTCTACGGTCTGGGTTTGTTGTTTTTTGTTTACTTCGTTTTTGCCGGGCATGTTACGTTTGTCCTCGTGTTTTGCTATCTCAGTGTTTATATTATTATTTGGCATTGCTGTGTGACTACTATCTAGATTTTCCTGATGTATTTTTTCTTTCAATTGCTCTATTTCTATTTCTGATATTTTTTTTGCTTTTAGAATATATCTTCTTATGTTAGCTAGTTTGTTAGGGTTCATTGTTTTATCGAGGTCTATATTTACATTATTTTTCTTCCATGTTTTATATGTATGTGTTGTTGCGTTTTCGTTTTTTGGGTAGAGTACTGCTGTGAAATAGGCGTGTAGGATCGAAATGTGTTCCTCACGTGTCCATTTATGCCGTTTTGGTTTTGTTTGCGGGACATGAGGAACAACGTCCGGCCCTTTATTTTGACGGTCGTCGTTTTCGTAGGGTACCGGTTCGTTTATTTCTGTTGTCAGATTGTTTTGCACGTTCATATCTTCGTATTTTTTTCTTAACAAGCTTACAGTACGTACTTCTCGGTTGTTATTCTTGGGTGAAATAATACCGGTGTTATTTAATATGTTTGTAATTTTTTTGTACATGGTGTTTTGGGGTTCGAAGATGGTCTGATTTTGATGTAACACGTGTGTTTACGATCGCTGTGCGGGTAGTGGAGGTATCAAGTTAAAATACATCATTATATTTGTAAAAATAGAGATAAATTTCAATGAGTATTACTTACTCGGATATAGTCCAACCCTTTGTCAGCTATTTTTTGTATATGGTGTTTGGGTTTGGGGATGGTCTGTATTTTGATGTAACACGTGTGTTTACGATCGCTGTTCGGGTAGTGGAGGTATCAAGTTAAAATACATCATTATATTTGGAAAAATAGGAATAAATTTCAATGAGTATTACTTACTCGGGTATAGTCCAACCCTTTGTCAGCTATATTTGGGCTCCATGCGATGTCTTTATTTCCGATTATTATTATTAACCTTTCACTATTATTGATATGTTTGTACTCAATTTCCTGCTCCTCATGAATAATCAACACAGAATACATAATTTACAGTATATAAAGAGAAACGACTTAATATATAGATATATAATATACATACCTCTATACAGAAGATGCATTTAAATACTTATATATACTCACATCCGTATGTATATATATATATATATATATATATATATATATATGTATACAGGCATTCAAAATACGCACACAGGCATCCATATGTGTACCTGTACCCTCGCGTCCGTACTCTTATATTGTGCACATGCAAACACGTTCATGCATATAAGTTTACTAAAGTGATATTGATATCATTACTTCCTGTAGATGAACCGTAATAGAATTAATACACATTTCAAGAAACCATATTCTCAGAGCTATAAGTGTTCTACTCATAGAGAAATGCAGCAAAAGCCATCTCGCTCGCAACACTACAAGATCATATAATTTCCATAGAACGTTTATGGTGGTGACAATTGTATTACACACTTAAATTTGTCTCTACGCATTGAATATGTATTGCTAGATATAATTTCTGATTCAGTTAAGTATTGCTAACAGACTGGAAGTGCCTTGGGTCTGCACACCTCCAGAAACTATCGACCATGTCACTGTTGTTATTTTTTTTGTTTGTTTTTGAAGAATATCCCCCCAAAAAGCAAACGTTTCTTGCAAACACCTCTTAAATCAATTATTCACAGCAGAAAGACTATCGTCGTCTTCGTAGAAATTATAAAGTTCAAGAAACTGATATTATATTGTTGATGTATACTGTGTATTATTTGTGTCTACATATGTACAAAAAGTAAGAGCAAAAGGAAAATTCTAACTGCTTTAACCGTGAGAGTGGAATGCATGACCTACATCTCTGCGGGCAGTGGTAATGAGAATTGACAGCATGAATGAGAAAAGGAGATATATCAGGTCTACTGGAATGAACGTGACCTATAGCTTCAATTCACAAAAGCTAAAGCAACTGTAGTAGTAGTAGTAGTAGTAGTAGTAGAGACATTAAAAAACAGTGACTTAGTACGTTTTAAAGTGAATAATTCTCATGCACTCGAAACATACTTTTGGGCGCAGTTTAGTTTTGTGTATTTGTTTGTCCTAGATATTTTAGTGTATAAACACTGTTTGCTAGCACTCTGCACCTTTTGACGCCTGAAATACTTTATAGTCCTTAAAATGAATTAGAATTTTTTTTACGTAAATTTCAGAAAGATATTTCTATGTGGTGGCCACTGGAATTCTTCATTGTTTGTGTAAACTAGTAACATGTTGTTTTGAGTATTTCAGTAATTTGAAGATGTAGGGATTTCACACGTTCGTAAGGTTGTCGTGTAAGTGGGTTTCCCTAACTAAGACATGAGTACATTCGTGTACACCTTAGTTTCATGATAAATAATTAATCATTTGGCCTCTCACCCCAGAGAAAGTTTATAGATGTGTCTAGCAATTACTTCATCTCGAACCGTTTGTTAAAACAGAAGCAATTAAATCGTGGAGTATCCCTTTTAGCCACATAATAAATACATAAAGCTGTTAAATTAAATTAAAATTTATTTTATTAATTGTCAAAATACTCGCGAACAATGGTGGCATTATTACTGACATAGCTCTTTTAGAGTTGTTGGAAGGTTTATTAATATTAGCGTTTATAGGTGTATGGCGTTATGTTCCCCTTCTCGTACCTCTAGAATGATATATTTGTGATGTTTTCATGTACATCATTCATCGTATTATTTTTCGATTTTGCAAATACGTCGTGTTATCAAAAGGTTCTTGGACTAGATATGACCAATAGAAAATGATTTATCTACTTAAGTCTTAAAATCATCACTTTCGAAATAGTTACCTTGCGCAGCAATATGCCAGTTCCAGCGTTCCTCCCACTTTTGAAATTCAGCCTAGAAGTAGTCTTATGTAAGCGAGTTGAGGGCCTTCTACAATCCACTCTAAATCTCGACATCGGTACTAAAACAGCAATTTTTGAGCTGCATTTTCATTTTGGAGGACAGATGAAAATCCGTACGTGGTAAATCTAGTGAATAGGGTGTGCACATAAGCGATACCACGCTGTTTTTGGCGAGAAACTCACGTGTGGGGTGAGCTCGAAAACAGGGTGCATTGTCGTCGTGAAGAATCTAATTATTCGCGCTCCACACATTCGCCGAATGTCCAACCTCAAACGCTTCAACACATCGCAGTCGAACTCTTGACTGACATTTTGGCCTTAGGGGACGAATTCCAGATAAACAATACCACGGATATCGAAAAAAAAAGTTAAGCATGCTCTTAATTAAGCTGCGGCTCTGTCATGCCTTCTTCGGTCGTGGAGATGAAAGCCTCTTCCATTGTGGCAACTGCTGCGTCGTCTCAGAGTTGTACCCGTAGACCCAACTTTCATTACCGGTGATGATCCTTGACATAAAGGATGGGTCATCAGCGGCACGCTGACAGAGACCTTTCAAATTTCGACGCAATGTTCTTTCTGTTCAGTGGTCAGCAAGCGGAAACAAACGTGGCAGAGTCACGCCACATGTTTACTTCAGAGGTTAGGATTCCCTGCATGAACCCACACGACAGACCATCAATATTAACAATGTCGTTGATTGTCCTTCGTCGATCCTCATGCAAAAGTTTCTCCACATTTCTGGGTATGGCACTCGTGACTGGTCCTTCAGATCGCTCATCATTTCCAGGGACGTTCTCTTGCTTTTTAAAGCACCCGTGCCACTCGAAATATTGCGTACGACCCATTGCCTCGTCGCCGTAAGCTTGTCAAAGCATGCTCAATGTTTCTATAGCAGACTTCCCAAGTTTAACGCTTAATTTCACCTTATATGTTTGTTCCAACTTCCCGTACATGACAAAATCAGTCTACAGCATACACATTTAACAAAAGAGAAGTAAACACAGCTATGTCACTAGTCACACTGCCTGAAGGCTACTGCTAGCTCTCGTTGTGCACGCAACCGTGTGCTGCCGTCTGCTGTTGGTACTCTACAGAATTAATCCGGGAACTCTTTGATACCACCTCACACACACACACACACACACACACACACATATATATATATACATATATATATATATATATATATATATATATATATATATATATATATATATATATATATATATATATATATATATATATATATATATATATATATACATATAAACGTAAATATCACACAATGAAAAGGAGGGCTCAGCACCGCATTGATGGAGGGGTGAGTGGACAAAAGGAAACGACACTAAACACAGTTAATATGAGTTATGTATTATTATTTAAAACAGTTTGATTCTTCACCATCAGGTTCTTACCGAAGCTTAGCTTGTTGTGCCCTAGTAGTCGAATTAAGAGACTCAGGATTAAGAAACTAGGTAATTTGATAATAGTAGAAGAAGGAATCGAAATTCCAGTGAAGCGAGATGCATTGAAAAAGAATTTGTTGAACCGCATTGCTCTACAGGAAGGTGGTGGCCTCTCGTTGTCTGGTTTTTGAAAGAGATTTGCGCGACATCGGCCCCACAGCCGGCGAGGTTGTGTCTGTTGGCATATCTATATCTATATCTACATCTATATATGTATGTATGTATGTATTTATGTATGCATGTATGTATGTATGTATATATCTATATATATATATATATATATATATATATATATATATATATATATATATATATATATATATATATATATGTATGTATGTATGTATGTATATTTACTAGAGGTATGAATGCGCAGAATAAGATTGACGCTATCAACACCTGGGCGGATCCAATTCTTAGATATAGAGCAGGGGTAATCGCATGGACAGTAGACGAACTAAACAGCTTAGACAGAAAGACGAGGAAGTTGCTGACTAGATATATGATTCTCTACCCAAAAAATGACACAGACAGACTTATGTACCAGGAAAAGAGGACTGATTGGATGCCATCACAGCATTAGAGCAGAAGAAAACAACATAGCATGGTATGTATAAAATGTCACAGAACCACTGTTATTGAAAGTAAGAAGGTCAGGCATCTGTAGCATGGAAGATTGCAAAGATAAAGCACTGTACAAGCACTTGAAAAAGAATGAAACTGAAAATAGGTTGATAAAGAAACGAATGCATGACAATTTCATAGGGATATTGAAGATAAGGTAGACAGAGAAAAAAGATGGCTATGCAGGACTAAAAGTGATTTAAAACTGGAAACATAGGTATACATCTGTGTCCAAGAGCAAGCGCTAAGAACGAATTACATCAAATACAGAGTAGACAACACATCAGAAAGTGATAGGTACAGATTCTGTGGACAAAATGATGAAACCGTATGGCATATTACCAGTCAATATACGCCACTAGCCCAGAAAGAATATAAGAGGCATCATGACAATATAGCAAGGATTGGTCCATCGGACACTTTGGATCTTGTATAACATAAATTAAGACATGACACAGTCGGCCAGTATTTATACTGGACAATATGTCGGCATTATAAAATCAAAACTACTGACAAATAGTATAAACACCATCCTGAAGCTGTGACTGAAGGAGAAAATGTGTGGATTCGCAGGGACTTCCCCGTACATACCGACAAACCTATAAAACTAATAAACCGGATATTATTATAAAAGATCAGACAAAAATGTTGTGTTTATTAATTCACATGAGTATTCCTTGCGTCAGAATATAGCGGCGAAATAATTTGACAAGATCAGTAAATATAAAGACTTGCTAATAGAAATTGAAAAAATGTGGCACCTCAAGGCGACTACCGTACCGGTGATTGTAGGTGCAAAGAATCGTGTTAACTGGAACGACTCACGTAGTGAGAAGAGCATTATCGCTGTGAAAATAACACCCATTCATGAATTTATTTATTTTTTTTAAATACATATTTCACCTGTGAATTTGCGTGTGTAAACTGGGAATGCATACAATGTGGAAGGCGGTGAGCTGGCAGAAACGTTAGCACGCTGGGCGAAATGCTTAACGGTATTTCGTCTGCTGCTACGTTCTGAGTTCAAATTCCGCCCAGGTTGACTTAGCCTTTCGTCCATTCGGGGTCGATTAAATAAGTACCAGTTACGCACTGGGGTCCATGTAATCGTCTTAATCCGTTTGTCTGTTCTTGTTTGTCCCCTCTATGTTTAGCCCCTTGTAGGCAATAAAGAATATGAATGCATACAATGTGGTCCTCTGCCCTAGGTGTAGGGAAAACACTCGGCGAGAAATGGACGAAAATTTGAAGAACAAAGAAAAAAAACATAATAATAATAATAATGATAATAATAATAATGATAATAATAATAATAATAAAAATAATAATAATAATAATAATAATAATAATAATAATAATAGAAGAAGAAGAAGAAGAAGAAGAAGAAGAAGAAGAAGAAGAAGAAGAAGAAGAAGAAGAAGAAGAAGACAGAAATTACATACACAACAATATACAGAATAATACACACAACCCTCAACCTTGTAGATAGTTTCACTGGGACTAATAACTTTAAGCGAAAAAATTTTCAAAAGTTGTACATCTGATATCCCCCCATATTACGCCCCGTCGCTCTTGCCCCTGCAGAATTACTGGCAATGGAATCCAACTGGACCCACAAGCTGCAATCATTCCTTAACAGCTCATATAAGTATTTCTAGAGCTAACTCCGATAAAATATCAAATTCAAATATATTCAGTCCCACTACCGGTAGATCCACTGCAATTAAAACTTGCAATTGTAAAAATACATTCGAGTACCCTTTGAAAGAAATCTGCGTCGTTAAAAACATTGTTACATGTCATGTTATTACCGATGCAACTGCAAGAGAATACGTCTAACGATTTTAAGAAGCGCTTTTACACGCATGTCCACGCGATCAAAAAGCCCTACATTGGTTCACTCTACATCACTGGCTGAGTACGTATGGAGCTTAAAAACCAAAACTCCGAATAAATATTGCAATGAAACATATTGGAATTTAGAGTCTCATGCACGGAAGACAGAAATGAAATCGATGCCAATTGTGCAGCAAAGAAGCAACTCTGATCGACATGTCAGGCACACAACTTCTTAACAAACGAAATGAACTGATTATCAATGAAAGATTCTTAGAATATTCAGGCTCCCTTATAAATGGACATCGGAAATAGTTCAACCCAAATCATTTTGTTATATAAGTGGATATGCGTAATTAAAAGTGTAAGTTTAAGTCGATAGATACATAGAAGTTTATCGAAATTATTACAGATTTACATATGTTCATTTCCTTTTATTCTACGCTTTATTTTTAGCGGGAGACTTTTATATTACATTTAATTCCTATTGACTGACGTAGTTCTAAAACGTAAATCACAACAACTGTGTATAAATAGCAAACAGAACGTTGAAAATAAAACAAAAAAAAAAGTAAAAGGGGAGAGTGTTGCAAAAAAAAACAAAAAAACAAAAAAAAAACAAATATAAAAGCAGTAAACAAGTGGAAATTGCAAAGAGAAATAATTACCGTCGGATCACGACCGTAACACCCCTATTTGTCTTTTATCCCAGCACAAGTGGGAATTGTATTCTTGCAGTAAAGTAGCTATTACATATAGTACAAACAGTTACACATGTACTTTACTGAATTGATTAACATATTAAAAGCCAAAAGAGTTGGATGGAAGTGAAATACCGTTTGAAACAGAAAAAAAAGTAATAAATGTAGGTTACACTGGAGAGAAATTGGTTGTTGCGTACCTTAGGCTTTTAGTGTGCTAAAGGGCAGTCCAAGGTCATGGAAGGCAGGAGAAACCTATTCAGGTTTAGCTGCATTTCAGAATCTGGACCCATGCTGAAAACACACCATCAAGCAGAAATACGCAGACGGTGTCTACATTCATTTGGCTTCTCCATATATGGAAAAATCTGTCAGAGTATGATAGCGTACGGGCGTATGGAGACACTATCCACGACGCCAAGACGACTTGAGTCAAAATAACAGACGGTATCGTGTAGCAAAAGATTTTTAAATAACTATAACGTAGAATATTTTTCTATGATAAGTTTCTCAGTACAACTTACTTCGTAAATTCGTGGAGTTTATATACATTATTTTCTACGCAAGTATATTATTAACAAGAATCTGAAATACGCATCTAATTGGAAATACTCAATGAATCTAAAACCTCCATAAACCAAGCGTAGGTTATCAAGTAATGTCAACAAACTACATACGTTGGCATGATCAGTACCTTTGTTGTTGGCACTCCGTCGCTTACGACGTCGAGGGTTCTAGTTGATCCGATCAACGGACCAGCCTGCTCGTGAAATTAACGTGCAAGTGACTGAGCACTCCACAGACACGTGTACCCTTAACGTAGTTTTCGGGGATATTCAGCGTGACAGAGTATGAGAAGGCTGACCCATTGAATTACAAGCACAACAGAAACAGGAAGAAAGAGTGAGAGAAAGTTCTGGTGAAAGAATACAGCAGGATTCGCCACCCCACCCCTGCCGGAGCCTTGTGGAGCTCTAGATGTTTTCGCTCAATAAACACTCAAAACGCCGAGTCTGGGAATCGAAGCCGCGATCCTATGACCGCGAGTCCGCTGCCCTAACCACTGGGCCATTGCGCCTCCACATGATCAGTACTGACATGGGAATATATTACTAATATTTTGTTTGTACAGAACGAGAAACTTCGTGTGCGAAGAGGAAGAGTAGATTATATCGCTCCCACAACATGGCTAGAACTCATCCGTTTACCAAGAATGAAAGGCAAAGTTGACCTAATCATGATTTGAATTAAAAACGCTGCTCAAATATTATAAGGCGTTTCCTTATACTCTCAAAATAACTCACTCAGCAGCTGACACATATCTTACGTTAATTCTGTAAACCTATATACATCAATAAAAAGAGGATGGTTATGTTTATTGCGCCGATCAAATGGTTCGATATTCGGTTAGTTATGTGCCAAAGATTTGCTAATGATTTGGCCTACCAAAATACCCAACAAAAATAATATAGCTAACAATGTTTTTAATGATTTTATTTTTCGATATCAAGTATTTTTATTAATATTGAGCACGTATAGATTATTTACAAAATCCATATGCTATAAAGTACATATGATTCTGATGTATGTGCAGTTCTTACGCATATAAATGGTGAGACTATATATATATATATATATATATATATATATATATATATATATATATATATATATATATATGTCCTTGTGATCTTATATCAGGATGATAAATATGTATTATATATATATATGTGCGTGTGTGTGTGAGTGTATACATATATGTAATCAATCTATTTACCTGTGTATGTCTCTCACTTTCTGTCTAATCCTTTACTTCCTTGGCTATCGCCGAGCAAACACGCGAACTTACTTCGTCCCCACTTTCAAGTTCGTGCCTCACAGCGTTCTTACACACATAATTTTTCCCGTCTGACCGTATAGCCTTTTCTGTTTGTTTGCCTGTCTTGTTTTTTGTCCGCCACTACATTCCTCCATGGCAAGGTTTAATTTGTGTATACAAATTTAATTTGCGGTCCATGTGAAGAGCCGTTTTAACGATGCGTCCTACCCAGCTCTTCGAAACGCCGGTGTTAAAACGGGGGTAGCTGATGAAGGAGAATGTTCTCTGTGTGGCTTGTGTGTTTTCTTGTCTACGTTTTGTTTGCAATGTCCTGTACCCAGATATGCACCTACACATACAGGTGGATGTCGGTATGCACATACCTGTACGTATATATGCATATACTCATTTACTATTTGTTTATATATATATATATATATATATATATATATATATATATATATATATATATATATATATATATATATATATATATAGATTCTAGAAAGATAAAGGATCTATAAAGTAGTTGAGTATCAGCAAAGATCTACCTACAACTTTGCCAGGCTTATTCACATTACTTACTTAAAGATATAGACGCAAATTTTCAATCAAAGAATACACACAACCGCTATGCGTTTGAATACGTATAAACTATTCCCATCTGGCATATACACGCCTATTTGCCTATGCGTATTTATATTTACTCAAAGTTTAGATATTTGACCTACGATTGCATGTATTTAATGGTTACTTTTTATGCCTTTAATTACAAATTTTCCTGATATATCATATAACGCATTTTATCAATAGAACCACAACTCCTATTTCAGGATAACCTTATTCCACGGAATACACATAGAAAGTTATATCCAATAAAATAATATAAGTATTTAAAAACCTACTATAAAATGAAATAAAATTATTTGAAAAATATTTGAAAAAATATATATAATTTATCTGTTATTAGTCTGTGGGGAAACCTTGATCCGTTAATAAAAATAATAAGAGAAATAGCTTGAGGACGCACTGGTGGATTTATGTATTAGGTACAGCCTTATAAATTCCCCACCAACGCAGAAACACGTGCAGCGATGATTAAAAATATCTCCTTTTCCCACAGACTAATAACAGGTAAGATATATATATATATTCAAATATCTTTTCAAATACTTTTATTATATTTTATAGTAGGTTTTTTTTTTAATACTTATATTATTTTATTGGATTTAACTTTCTATGTGAATTCCATAAATAAGGTTATCCTGAAATAGGAGTTGCGGTTCTATTTGTAAAATCCCAAATTTGTAATGATATTATATATGGTACTGTTTACATTGCATTAGCAAAGTGTAAAATAGTATTGTCCTTTTAACCTGAAATACGTATTATTTCCTAAGATTTTTAATATATATACATATATATAAATATATATATATATATATATATATATATATATATATATATATATATATATATATATATATATATATATATATATATATATATATATATATATATATATATATATAGAGAGAGAGAGAGAGAGAGAGAGTATATAGTACATAATTAGGACAAAATCAATATTTAACGATTTATCAGTACCCAGCATACTAAAAATACCATAATAGTTAAATTATATTAAAATTGTAATATGGGCGCTGAACGATTACTACACCAGTTTGCTAGAAATAGACCCCCCAAATGATACAGTCTATAAACTGATAATATAGAGTATATCATAAAGCTCTTCCAAATGTACAACCTGTCTAGTTATTCTTTTAGCTTCTGTGTGAAGATCTTGTGATTAAGCTACCCACGAACTTGAAGCAATTAGGATCAAGCTCCAGAAGGAGCTGTGTAGAACCAGATCCAATCTCTTCCCCAAATTGGTGGAAACCACTATAGCAATGTGTAAAACAGCATCTACACATCCTGAAAAGAGCTGAATACCCACATGCGACAACACGTTAAAATATTGCACGAAGAGCGCTCTACAACTGTGTGTTGCGGAACAGGCATTCGTCGAAGCAAGGAGAGAACCCGATAACAGTTATTGAAATGTAAAGAGTATGTTGTGTATAACAACAAAAACAACAACAACAACAACAACAACAACAACAATAATAATAATAATAATAATAATAATAATAATAATAATAATAATAATAATAATAATAATAATAATAATAATAATAATAATAATAATAATAATAATAATAATAATAATAATAATAATAATAATAATAATAATAATAATAATAATAATAATAATAATAATAATAATAATAATAATAATAATAATAATAATAATAATAATTGCTGGCGTTATAAGAGAATGTGAAGTAATCATTTTTTGAAATATTTCGAAACACTCTTATAAAGCTATAAATAATGGCAGGTATATTGGATATTTGCAATTCCCTATGATGGCAGAGGTGATGGCTAAGAACTTTAAAACATTGAGAAATATCAGGATATATCCAGAGAACTGATGAGACTACAGGAGACCATGATAACAGTTATTCCTGTAGCAATTGGTGCATATAGGCACAACACCTAAAATGATGCCGAAAGAGATTGAATCTTGCACAGTCGATCTGCATAAAAGTACCACCCTACGTTGTGCAAGAATCCTAAAGAAGATTCGTGGTGTTTGAGAAAACTTGTTGGATATAAAAAATCGAAGGTTGTCTGTGAAATTCGAACCCAGATCTCCGGCACACATGGCGTGTAGTAACCCATTGTACCAATGAAATCCTTCGAATTTCTGTTATCATTTTAGAAGCTTTATTCTTACTAGCAAAATTCGTATGTTCATGAAAATCTCATAAACTTTACAGAGAACGTGAACTAAATTGTTTTTTTAATATCTCGAAGCATACTCTTAAACCTTCGACATGGACTCAAATCGTACGGGCACTACGAACTTTTTCTATCCAAAAGTATTTTTTCAACCCATTATTTACATGCTATTATTTATATCTACTATATCCTCGGGCCGACCAAAGCCTTCTGAGTGGATTTGGTAGACGGAAACTGAAAGAAGCCCGTCGTACATATGTATATATATATATATATATATATATATATATATATATATATATATATATATATATATATATATATATATATGTATGCATGTATGTATGTATGTATGTGTATGAGATTGTGTGTCTATGTTTGTCCCCCCAACATCGCTTGGCAGCCGATGCTAGTGTGTTTATGTCCCCGTAACTTAGGGGTTCGGCAAAAGAGACCGATAGAATAAGTACTAGGCTTACAAAGAATAAGCCCTGGTGTCGATTTGCTCGACTAAAGGCGGTGCTCCAGCATTATTTGCGTGCTCTGATATATTCCAAAATAGAATTAGTAATAATTGCCTTTCACAAACGCCCAAGGCCTAATATTTTCGCGAGAATGAACAGTTGATTATATCGATCTCAATTCTGCTGGAATGACAAACAAAGTCTACCTCGGCGGAAATGGAACTTAGAGTGCAAAGAAACGGAAAAATACCGAGATATTTCATACAACGTTCTGTTGATTCTGCAAATCCACTCCTAATAAATTTAATATACATATGCATCAAATATTGTCTTTCGCTGTTTCTTTCCTATTATGCACTAATGCCTACACTAGACGAGTACTTATTTCTATAATATACTCACAAGTGAGTATTTCAGAGAAATAATTTTCTGTGATATTGATGCAATCTGAGTTTACAACTTTCAGTCATGTGTTTCATTTTCTTATATTAATGTCAAACAGGATTATGTTACTTCTAAATGAATAATTATATAATTTCAGTTACATAGGTATTGAACAAATTACGGCTTTTATAAACCAATTGCTTCCTCTACTGTATTAGTAGAGTCACTTCTACATTTATCGATAGCGTGTTGAGATTTTTATTCGTATGTCATTAGATTAAAGAAAATGTTTTTCATATAAAGATTTTCAGACTTTATATGAAAACAATACGCAGTAATTACCATAGACTTACATTCTGAAAATGTGTTAATATCGAACGGTACACAGACGTAGAAGCACCACAACTTTAACCCTATATCAGCCAGCCAGACAACCACCTACAAACCTGGCTCCAATCATATAAGCGAAAAGAAACACCTACTAAATACACTTTGCACCAAATACACGAAAGAAGATAAATATATACACGCACACATACATGAACACGCGCGCGCACACTAAGACAAAATTGCAATGAATTATCAATATCTCCATAATTTTTAAGAGCACACGTAAGAAAATCAAAACGGTAGAGTAGTGTACACATGAATTCAGTGCACTTAGAAGTAATACGTTTTTTCAAGGAATGAAAAGAAAATTATAAAAAAGGAAAACACGTTAGACACTGTGTATTATATACATTCCGCTATAATCCTTAATACATCTATAACATTAACACTAGCATGAACACTATTTCTCTCATTTAATAGAGTTAAAAATAACGGTTTTACCTTCCTGAATCTAGGGATTATTTTGACAAGTACAGATGTATTAATTTTTCCAGAATATTTTGCAAAACTTTATGAATAAAATTGTAGTATTTGGGATGAATCTAACTTAATATATTATTAACTGAAAAATACGAAACTTTGGGTAATAGTGAATCCACCCTGTCATTTATTTCAACTCTTTTTTGTAATTTGTAATAGCTTGTACATGATAAAAATAGCAGAACGTTAATAATATCAAAATATGGCTTAAACCTATTCCACACTAAAAGAAAATTAAATGTCTACAGTTACCAAATAATGCTGATTAAGCATTGCTCACATTACATTTCTATTCATGAACCTATGAAAGTAAGTATCTTTCTTTATTTTTCCGTGAAAATGTGTAGTGGAAATTTTATTTTTTCCTTATCCCTTAGCTTTAAAATATATAAAATCTGGTTGGTAGTCCATCTATTAGTTGTAAGTTTATCTGCTTATATATATATACACACAGACTTTTTCAGGCTTCAGTCATTTGAATGCGGCCATGCTGGATTATCACCTTAACGGCTTTTAGCCAAAGAAATCAACCTCAGGACTCATTCTTTTTGAGCCTAGTACTTCTGTATCGGTCGTTTGCCGACCCGCTATGTTACGGGGACATAAATACACCACCATCGGTTATCAAGCGATAGCGGTTGGGTGGGGCACACGCAGACAAACACAAATATGCCTTTCCATTGGACACCTCTATAAAAATTTCTTCTAATAAATGACTTAATTGGAGATTGAATTACTGATAAAGTTACTCCCCTATAGAGGGAAAATCTCTTAAAACGTTTCTCACTCATATTTTCAAATCACCGTTAGCTGCCTCAGTTTTAGATTATACACAACTAGACTCACATTTTTCAGTATGCTCTCAATTTTCATAAGGATAAATATGTATATTCGAAAGTCTTGTGTAATAATAATAATAGTAATAATAATAATAATAATAATAATAATAATAATAATAATAATAATAATAATAATAATAATAATGATAATAATAATAATAATAATAATAATAATAATAATAATAATAATAATAATAATAATAATAATAATAATAATGCGGAGATGGACAAGAAACAATAAATCATATTATCTCTGGCTGCCCAGTCCTGGCTAAGAAGGAATATATTCACAGACACGATAGAGCTGGGACCTATATACACTGGAAGCTATGCCAACACTATGGAATAACAACAGAAAAAAGTTGGTATAAACACACGCCAGAAAAGGTCACAGAAAACGAGAAAGCAACCATATCTGGGATATGCCAATACACACAGATAGAGAAATTAAGGCAAATAGACCAGATAGAGTTGTCAAAGATCATGAAGAAAAAAAATACTTTCTAATTGATGTATCAATACCAGCAGATGACAACGTTTCTCTAAAAGAAATGGAAAAACTTTCAAAATACAAAGACCTGGAAATAGAGATAACTCGAATGTGGAATCTAAAAACAGAAACAGTTCCTATCATAGTAGGTGCCTTAGGTATAATAAAAAAATATTCAGACAAATACATAACAAAAACACCAGGACTTACAAATATATATAACATACAGAAAATTGCACTACTGGGCACTGCACACATCCTACGCAAAACACTTTCAATGCAGTAACCATAAGAGCATCACAGCAAACCACAGCACATACCCAAGGCACACAGAGCTGCGCTCGGTAGTGAAGTGAAAGCACGTTATAAAAATAAAACTACTGAACAATAATAATAATAATAATAATAATAATAATAAATTAATTATTTGCTTCTACTTCTTGCACTGAGGATAACAGTGATATGTAATTAATTTAATTTGACAAAATTAATTTAATTATTCTACCGTGAATTTACATGTTCATATCACTGTTCAAAACAATCGTATGCATGTATCAAAATTCTTTTAAATTTCAGCATCTCTTCGCCATTTTAAACAAATTTGTTGAGTTCTATGGGATCTATTTCCGCAAAATTCTCATTGCACACCATACACACACATACTCTCTCTGTCTCTCTTACACACACACACACACACACACACACACACACACACACACACACACACACACACATATATATATATATATATATATATATATATATATATATATATATATATATATATATATATATATATATATATAAATAAAGGCACTGGAATTCCATCGGTTACGACGACAAGGGTTCCAGTTGATCCGATCAACCGAACAGCCTGCTCGTGAAATTAACGTGCAAGTGGCTGATCACTCCACAAAAACGTGTATTCCTAACGTATTTCTTAGTGGGATCTAGCTTTATACATATTGTGACATACCGGTACTACACATTTCTGTCAGCTGAATGAACTGGAACGATGTAAAATAAATTGCCTTGGTCAAGGACTTTATACCTCGCCGGAAATTGAATTCACACTCTTGCGATCGTAAGCCAAAATACCCTAACTTCTAAGCCATACCCCTTTGTTTACATCACGTACTTTATCAGTGTAAGGCTTCACAGACTTTTTACCTCTGGTATTTTGCCCACGCTTATCAACTTTTATCAACCTTAAAACTTATTTCCCTTTTAATACTTTTGCTTCATATTTTTCTTTTCTTTTCATTATCGTCCCTTATTTCTTAAAAATATTTTGTTCAGCTTTCTTCCTTTTCATTCTCAATTTATTCTTATTTCTTCTTTTACTATTTCTTCCATTTCTGTATATTTCCTTTGTTTTCTCATATTTTTTTTATATTTTCGATTACAACCCTTCTACAACCTGCTGCAATTTAAATATTGTTCACGTGGGAAAACTTTGGTATCAAAAATTAAACTGCTCTTTTTTCAATTCTTACTTCTATTTCAGCTTCACTTTAAAAGATTTTCAATGTAAATATTTTGCATGGATAAACGTTATCACCTTTAACTTTTCATAACTTCTGAAAGTAGTGCAACATGTAATGAAAAGTAAATAAATTATAATTATCTTCATGTAAACACATCCTGTAGTGAATCTCAATTTCCAGTGTGTTGGAGTTCTCTTGTAGGGAGAGTCGCTCTCAAATCACCATTATTTCTAAGCCTGTTCTGATTTGCAACGGCAGTATCTGTTAGGAACCCATCTATTGGTTAAATAGAGTTTTTCAGGGGGTAAATAAGCATTCATTATTCTTTAACAAAGCCATGAGGCTGGCAGCTCCTCCAGGAGAAAGACACTCTGACATTAAATTTGCAGTCAAAATAGAACTAGTCATCAGGTAATACATGTCACTAGAGCTACTATGGCTATCGAAAAAGTGGGAGAGGGGTTGTACAAGGGTTTATCACTTCGGTGCAATGGCATACAGATGAATCTCAATTGAATGTCATCGGACAAGGCAAAGTCAATGATGTGTGTGTACGTGCGTGTTTGTGCGTGTCTCTGTGCGCGCGCGCGAGTTGCGTGTTTGCGTGCCTGCGTGTGTGTGTGTATATGTGATTAGCGTAATTCTCAAGCAGTACGGGCGTGATACACGGTGGGACATGACTGTACCATATGAAATACGGATACAATTCACACGAAAGGTTTCTATAGAGTTTCTGTCGAGCCAGTTTCGCTCACAAAGTATGAGTCACCCCAATGCTTTAGAAAGTGGTATTTTGCTCAGGATGCGACGTATTGGAATGTAAACCGGATTCTTGTGTTTTCAAATGGAACTTTTCAATTGGCTAGCTGTATTCTATCTGCTCATACATACAGACGCAGTCACACATACACGACTCTATCATATTAACTTTTTTCGTTTATCAAGAAGCGTTAAATTATACAACTTGATGCGTTAAAGTAGCGTGTAATTGAATACATAGTCCCTGAGTGACGGAAAATGACAATTCTCTAATTTTTGCCTCACCATTCTTGTAGTAGACAATCTGTATATGCAGCCTTAAGTCATGGGATGTTTGAATACATTTTACAATTGAATGTATATATATATATATATATATATATATATATATATATATATATATATATATATATATATATATATATATATTTATTTATTTATTTATTTATTTATGTTTTAGCCAAGTGGCTGCGGTCATGCTGGTGCACCACCGTGATTTTCACGTTCCTTGCATGGCTCTTCTCCCCCACCTGACATGGTCCAATCAAGAGTTTTGATGGCACATCTGGTGTATAAGAGAATTTGACACAGCTGCCCTAAGCTGCGTCTCATTACGAGCCATTGGTTCGTCTAGTATCGTGGAGAGGAAAGCGTCAAGTTTTGTCTTGAAGACCTCCGCATCCATGTCTTGCATGTCTCTCAAATGTTTTGGCAGGGCATTGAAGAGCTGAGGTCCTCTGAAACCGAGGCTGCCGCAGTATCTCGTTCTTATGTGAGATGCAGTGGACGGTACCTTTGGCACCATGCAGTGGCGACCCGTGCGGGCATTCCTGTAGTACTTGATACCAAAGTTTGGCACCAGTCCTTCCAGTATTTTCCATATGTATATTATTACATATCTCTCCCGCCTGCGCTCCAGGGAGTAGAGACCTAGTGCCTTCAGTCGCTCCCTGTAGTTCATCTGTTGGACTGTGGCGATCTTTTTTGTATAGTGCCGCTGAATTGCCTCGAGTTCTGCTGTCCGCTTAACACTGTGTGGTGACCACAACTGAGAGCAATAGTCTAGGCGGCTCAGAACAAATGTCTTCCATAGAATCAACATGACTTTTTGATCCCTTGTACGGAAAGTCCTCAGTATCCACCCCGCCAGTTGTCTGCACCTTGCTGTCAACTTGATAATGTGCATGTGAAATGATGCATCACTACACATGTTGATGCCCAGATCTCTAACTGTTTGTTGTTCTGGGATTGCAGTACCTCCAGGCCCTGTGTATGCCAGCCGGGAGGTGCTTGTGGTCTTGTAGCGCAGTACTTGAAATTTTTCCGCATTGAACTGCATATTATTTTGCTCTGCCCACTCATATATTGCATTTAGGTCATTCTGCAGGCTTACAATATCATCAGGATTCTTTATTGCCTGAGATATCTTTGTGTCATCAGCATAGCTAGTGACAGTGGCTCTCCGCGTGACCGTGGGCATGTCCAGAAGGGCCACTATGAACAGTAGTGGCCCCAGAACAGTTCCCTGTGGAACACCGCTCAATATATATATATATATATATATATATATATATATATATATATATATATATATATATATATATATATATATATATATATACATATATATATATATGTATATATATATATATATATATATATATATATATATATATATATATATATATATACACCCATTCAGGCGAGTAAGAAGAATATTTGCCAGAACCTTGCCAGCAGCTGATTGTAAAGTAATACCTCTGTAGTTACCACACATTGTTCTGGCTTCTTTTCCTTTATAGAGAAGAATAATAATTGCATCCTTCCAGTCCTTAGGTATTGCAACCTCCCTCCAAACTACGCTAATAAGTTCATGAAAGGACTGGATGGTGTAATTACCACCAAATCACAAGACCCCAGCACAAATTCGATTACTTCCAGGTACCCTATCAAGATTCAGTTTACTTATTTCTCTCATTACCTCATCTATTGAGCGCGTGAAATTTTAGGGGTCAATGATAGGTCTTTGTTGCATAGTATCAATCACTGTTTCATCCACAACTGACTCATGGTTT
>NC_142930.1:58030724-58035724 GCF_046866305.1 Octopus bimaculoides | reverse complement strand
CATCCTGTAATTCTTTAGTTAAACTTTTCTAAATCTCTGTGACGAATGGCAGTAACAGTTTCTCGACAGAAGCAGGCTACAATCACAATATAAGCTACCATCAATTTACGGAATATATTGTCCAACACATCTAGAATATTTAGCACTATTATTTTTCTCACTTTAGAGTATCATATGCTCTCGTAAACACATCGAAGAGTTCGCCTGAGCTTTTCTTAAGTCACGTATCATTACTGAAAAGCATGATTAATTTACTTGCGTTTATAATCACGTTAACGTCACTAATAGAAGGTTTTATTTTTGCAAAATCTGAGTTCATCATTAATAAGGTGTTCGTTATTGAAAGATGAAAGTCGTCTAAATCTAGTAACGTAGATCTTCAGTTTTACTTTTAACCAGAAAAAATCATCTTCGTATTTTTAAGGCTTTGTTCCATAATCTCAATGAGGAAAGTCCTTCTTCCCTAAGAATGATTTTTCCAATACTATTTTATTAAAATATACCTAAATTCCAAACTAGTTGGTTTAATCAATATACACCTAATGTTTTTTCTTGAAGTTTGCTTAATGACTTTAAAGTATTTTAAATGAGAAACGAGCAGCCAAGCAATCCACTTGCGATCTATATTTGCTTTGCTGCTAACTCTTTCCACTTCTAGATCAATATATCTACAGGATATTCGGCTTAAATTGGACAGTTTGCTGAACAGGGGAAGAAAACAATATCGCATTCAAAAATGAAAGTATTTCATAAATAAAACAGTATCGGCTGGTTTATAGCTCGGAGATAACAGGTTTCTTAACGTGGTAGCCCTCAGCTGCTACCACAGCCTCAAGACGGCTCCGGAACCAGGTGCGTACATTCCTCACTGTGTCACTACGAATGATTTGGGTCACCAGCTTGACTTAGGCCACATGATTTTGACCACCAGCTTGGCTTTGCTTTTGCAGACAGAGTATTTGGTGGCCTTCTCGAACGTATCCCATATATAGAAATACATGGGTTTATAATCGAGAAAATTAAGAGGCAAGAAACTAGTGAAGTAGAAGAGATTCTCCGACAACCACTTCTAACATTTTCTGGAGGTATGCTAAAGAGCTGGATTCTGCTGCCTCACATATGGCTTACAAGCAGCATCCCTCTCCGGCAGGGTTTGACCAAACTCTCCAGCAACTTCACATTTCCGCTTAAATTGAGCCTATCGCCCTGTCCAAAGATGTGGGGACGAATAAGGTCGTGCAATAAGAACATCTGTTGTGACCCTCTTTGCTGGCAACGGCTTCGTAGTCTTTGTTGGAATAGTTCATATATATGTATATAACCTTATGTAGTTTTAGGGATGTGCACACACACACACACACACACACACATATATATATATATATATATATATATATATATATATATATATATATATATATATATATATATATATATATATATGTATATATATATGTGAGTGTGTGTGTGTGTGAGAGTATGTGTCTGTGTGTAACTGTATATGTATATGTGTACATGGATATTTATGCACATATCGATACTCAAACATGTTTATTTCTGATGCAAAATTTGCTCAGTTTTGAATATTATTTAATAAGATAGCTTTGTCTGAGCAAGATCGTTTGTTACTGATAAACACGCTCTGATTTATTTCAGAAGATGAGTGTCTTGAGCACAGCTTTTCCACAATATTTACATTTATACTTTAATTATATCCAGTAAGTTAGTGAAGGACAGAGTTAATGTCTTGATATACAATTAAGTTTCCATTGCACTGGTTGTACAACGGAAAAATAAGGCTCGAGAAGATGAGTAGCCGACTCACTAATAAGGGCCATAAATTTGGCTAGATGTTATTGACTAAAACCCTAGAGTCTGTATCAATCAGTTCAGAGACCGATCACTGAAGTAGAAAGGCAGAAACAGAAAAAATTGTACACAGACACAGACACACGCACACACGCACGCACACACACACACACATACACACACACACACACACAAACACACACACACACACACACACATACACACGCATGCATTAATATATAAATATAAATGCATTAGCGTCGGAGATGTTTTAAAATATTTTTACTTTAACAACAGTATATGTATGTTTGTGTGTGTGTATGCATATATATATATATATATATATATATATATATATATATATATATATATATATATAATGGCAAATACATATGTTTGTGTGTGCATGTATATATTTGTGTATGTTTATATGTGTAAATACATGAGGGGTGTATTTTAGATATAACTGTACGCTTTTAAATATAAATAATTTCTGTTATTTCAATGCTTTCTTTAATATGTGATTATTAAATATATAATAATATTTTTTATATTTGTTACTGGAAAGAGTTCAGATGTCATATTTATGTGTTTGATGAGCGATTATTTATTCTTATGAGTGGATTATATTGCTATAGGTATTCATGTAACTGCATAAATAGCCTTCACATAATGTTTTATATGCTCGTTGTAATCTGCTTATGGCCGTAGGTATGATTATACTTCAAAGTAAAGAGGCATTATTTTGATGATGCATTTTGCTGGCAAGTCATTTCTGAGCCGCCATTGTTTAGCTGTAGTGTATTAGCAGACAGCATTTTAACTGATAAACATATCCCTGTACCTTTTTAATATATGAAAATAAGGGTTTGCTGATGTCAAACTTTAATTGCATTAATATAGGTATGCACATACAAAAAACCACAGATATATAACTACAGACATATGGAAAAATACACACAAACATACACAATATGCATACATTTAAATGAATATATATATATATATATATATATATATATATATATATATATATATATATATATATATATATATATATATATATATATGTACATATATATGTGTATACACACACACACACACACAAATACACACACACACGCATATATATATATATATATATATATATATATATATATATATATAAAACACTGTTTGCCATATCTGTTTGATAAACGCCGAAAATATTTTTGCAGAAATCCTTATTTTATAGAGTACCATTTTATGAATTTACGCCTGAGTCATGGATGTTTTGTAAGAGTGCTTCAGCAAGCAGTTTTCCCAAACAGGCATGTTTAAAGGCAATTTAAATATACAGTAATCCCTCAACTATCGCGGGGCTTATGTTCCAAAACACGCTGCGACAGGTGAAAATCCGCAAAGTAGAAACAGTACTGTGCTATGTATCTTTTTTCATTATTTTCATAATTTGTATATATTCATATAATTATAAATGCAAAACAACACCACGAATGAATCGACGTAAACTTAACTAATAAACCGCGATAGGTGAATCGCGTTCTGGCGAAGGACTATTGTATATGCTCAAGAATATATGGAACATTGTTGTTAAAGTAAAAATACGTTAAAAGTGTGCCAACACAAATACCTTAACACACTCACAAATCCACATATGCATAGAAATGCACGTATAAAAACATACATACCATTTAAATATATATGTATGTGTTTATAAACATACATATACATATAAGTTTTATATGCGTATAATTTATATGCGTATAATATATGTACATCTATGTATATAGCATTATGTATATAGCTATATGTACTCAGACACATGCATATATGGTGTTATTATGCTTATATGCTTCCATAAACTTCATTCGTTTGCTTATAACTCTTTGATAAAGATAAACCTATCGTTTTCAGAAAATCTTATTTTCTCAATATGTCAGGTGTGATAAAGCATTCATATGTGACATCTTTCTCGAAGAATCTTTTGTTTTGAAAATTTTTTTCGTATATTTTACTCAAATTAACGGAGTTGTAAGACTATGTACGTCATTTAGAAGTGTTTATTCAGGGTGACGACATTTAATAAATTTATCTTTAATGTTAGTGTCGTGATTTATAGATCTAAGCAAAATATTTCTGACTAGAAAATGTTCTCAGATAACTTGTGCATGAAAAGCGTATTGTAAAGTGATACCTAATATAGTGAATGAAATGAAGCTTCATTACATAGAATTGCACTTTCAATGAAGACAAAAATCAAAAGTTTCTTTTATTAGCCTTTGTTAGGAGAGCCAAGAGGACAATGTAGCACCAAGGGGGTATCAGTGTTGGTTTTGCAGTCCCTTGCAAATACTAATGTTTCCTGGGATCGTACAACAGAGCAGATCAGACAATACTTATTAAAATCATTCAAATACAAATACAATATCCACAACATCGATATATAACAGTGATTACGGTAGATGTAAGAACCCAGGATAATGACCATATATTATCTCTTTCCATCAGAACTAAAGTTCAGTGTAAACTCTAATATTAAACTAGTTAATTTAGACACAAATTCGAACTGTATTGCAAACTTTCTGAAATACTAAAGCAGATGAAATGGAGCTCTTGACATAAGGTCATGATGGTACACCATCCGTATCATCACCTATTAAGTGGCCATTTTCTTAATGAGAACGAGGGAGTAAGACAGTGCTGTCCTCTTTTGAGTTTATTTCCGTGATATATGTTCACCTGGGTCCTTAGAAAGTCAAGGTGCTTCTTGGTAATATCTACCGCCATCTCATGTATATGTCTCTGTTTTGGGACAAGATATTAAATAACCATGAGCCCTTGAATCCCCAGCTATTGTAGTACCCCTGGTTCTTACCTTAAACAAGATGAATGGACATTTCGAACACTGCAGTGGTAGCCTGTTCAAGTAATGGCATACCTATCGATGCCAAAGTATAATGCCACCCTCTCTAGGATCTTCCATATCACCACATATATCCAAGAAGCAGAGTCGTAATTCTTTCAGTCTCTCTCAGTTGCTCAAGTGCTTCAGCGATGTAATCATTTTCGTGTAGCAATGCTCAACTATCTTAAGTTCCGCTATTAATTTGACATTGTAGGGTGACAATTATTGAGAACAGCAATCAAGAAGGCCATAGTGTTTCTTGAGCCCTTATATACGTAGGTTAATA
>NC_142930.1:57990724-58025724 GCF_046866305.1 Octopus bimaculoides | reverse complement strand
GAAATACCTGACAGGAAAGAAATGGTCGAAGTTTTGCGTGAAGAGTAAAAAAAAAAAAAGAAAAACGAACGGAACACTGAAATCATTTAAAGCTATATATTTCTTTCGAAGTATCTAATCTATATTCGTATGTAGCTGTGGAACTGAGAAATTTCAATCACCATAGTAACTAAAAGACTAGAATGTGAATGCTGTGAATGTTAGATGATGAAAAGGCAAGATTAGAAATTTGCTCTCCAGTTGTTCTAAATAGAGTTTAAAAAAAAAAAAGAAAATCAAGTGAAAAATACTGAATATAGAATTAATACTAAGTAGTTAACTCGTGAAAGATCGGAAATACTTTTTAGTAATTATATATCTGTGTGTGTGTGTGTGTGTGTGTGTGTGTGTGTGTGTGTGTGTGTGTGTGTGTGTGTGTGTGTGTGTGCATGCGTGCGCGTGCGTACATACGTACAAACATACATCCATGTGTGTCTGTTTGTGCGTGCTTGTGTGTGTATGTGATAGAGTACAAGTAAAGTAGAAGTTGCTCCTCATAAGCTCTAATCGTTACCCGGGTTCTATTTCCAGTTGAGGTTATTTTACTCGTTTTAGACGATCCTGCTTCCTGTCACGAAACTGACGACCTTGCAGTTAACATTTCATAAAATTTAGGAGCAAATTCTGTGAATAAATTCCATGCATTTACAGACATTTTCCTTTCCTTAGGTTATTAAATGCATCGGTTAACGTATGTTTGCTTCAACATAATTTTCCCTCTTACTGATGAATATGATGACGCAGGATATCCCAACAATGATTTTATGCGTATGCATGGGTATGTATGTGTTGCAATAAATATACAGATCTTCACTGAGTGATCATATAGATTCGGGTTTGATCGCAATATGCGGTGTATGCGGATTTGAATGACGGAAGCGATGTGGGAGCCCCTCATATAATAATAATAATAATAATAATAATAATGATAATAATAATAATAATAATAATAATAATGATAATGGTTTCAAATTTTGCCACAAAGGCAGCCATTCTGGAAGAAGAATGAGTCAATTACATCGACTCCAGTGTTTCACTGGTACTTCGACCGCAGTGTTCCATGGTACTTCGACTTCAGTGTATCACGGGTGCATTAATGACCTCATATATGTGTTGCGTGTGTGTGTGAATGTGTGCGCGTGTGTCTACGCATTTCCATCTACTTAACTATAAGTTTTCTGCCTGCCTCTTTGTATGTATGTATGAATGTATGTATGCATGTGTGTGTGTGTGTGTGTGTGTGTGTGTGTGTGTGTGCATGTATGTGTGCCGGGCGCGACTGCAACACCACGGTTTTTCTCTGCCTCACTTTATCGATAGGAAAGTTAAGTAGGTGGTAAGGTAGGATAACGTTTAATCGTGATTTTTTTTCCGTTATCATATTTCGGACCGGTGCCCACAGGGGAATTGTCAAACGTTGAACAGGAATGGCGAATCTGACATTCTTGCTGCAGCCCATACATACATCAATCGATCGTTGTACATACAATCAATTCCTCCAGGACCATTGTGAGTCGAACAAAATTGTGATTGATGAACAGGTTGGTGGAAAGAAGCGAGTGTTGGGATGTGCCGAAGAACTTTTAGCGAGTAAAGCTGTACTGTCGGACGTAAGAGAACAACGAAGAAACCTTGCGACAGTGTGGCTTGACTGTAAGAAGGCATTCGACTCTATCACTCATTCATGGCTGTTGAAGTGCCTACATCTGGCAAAGATACCTACTATCTTAATTGCTGCTATAGAGAGACTCACAAAGACATGGACACCTATTCTTACAGTTCTATATTTAAGAGACAAGGAATTACGTACATTATTTACATTTGACGGATATTTCTCCTCATCTTGTTTGTTGTTAACACGACGTTTCGGCAGATATACTCTTCAGCCTTCATCATGTGTTTAAGGGAAATTTCGAACCTGAGTTCTCATTCCGAAGGTATTATTAATATTATTATTATTATTGTTGTTGTTGTTGTTGTTCTTGTTGCTGTTATTATTATTATTATTATTATTATTATTATTATTATTATTATTATTATTATTAAAGTTACTGCTTGGAATCGAACTCAGAATCTTGGGGTTAGTAGCCGGCACTCTTAACCACTATATGCCCAACAAACAAGATGAGGACAAATATCCGTAAATCTTGTAAATAATGTAAATAATGCACATAATTACTCATCTCTTAAATATGGAACTGTATATGTATGTTGTTTACCGTTCTGTTATTTCTTTGATCAGCAAAAGAGTACTCCAACTTTATATGTATATTAATAATAATAATATGACAACAAAAGAATGAATGAGATCTCGATATTATGTAAATACGCGTATTCTATGAGTG
This sequence comes from Octopus bimaculoides, assembly GCF_046866305.1. Lineage (NCBI taxonomy): Eukaryota > Metazoa > Mollusca > Cephalopoda > Octopoda > Octopodidae > Octopus > Octopus bimaculoides. Next base: position 58,023,340 of record NC_142930.1, on the reverse strand, counting down.
TGGGTTTACCTTCTTCGAGTATTTTTTACTTTCTCGCTATACAGGTAACTTCCCTTTATTTAACGGTCATTTTCATAACATCTTTGTTTGTCTTAATAACTGACGAGATGCCGGAGCAGACATCCGCCCCGACATCTGAAACTCTGAGTTTTATTATGGCAACCGTGAAGAGCGTTTCTCGAAGCGTTAAATACTTTCTGTATTCCCGAGCGTCAAACTAATACATCCTTTTGTTGTTTACACCACCTGTCCTCGTCTGTTGTTGTTGCTTTTCGTACATTCTCCCATATATATATATATATATATATATATATATATATATATATATATATATATAACATCATTGCAGCGGCACTTAAAAGTAATGATTTTCCCAGTACTACAGCTCAGAGAGAGCGGAAGAAACGCGAATTCTTCCGCTCTTATGCTCTAATTATTCAGTACATGAACACCTTGACATCATCCTAGGACGTGACTGCACCAAGGATGACAAAAAGGATGGACAAAGCCTGCAGGGCCCAACGGTCTCTCAAAAGAACTATACCAAACCCACGGTTGATAGGCCTACAAGCGAGGGAAACAATGATACTGGTACGGCCCCCAACACATCAGAAGACCAAATAGGTGTGAGGGCCAAAAATGAAAATTTATATCTATGCCATTTAAAATACACGGTATTGAAACACGAGCTACTAGTAGCTTCAGGGTGTGGAAACACAATATATCGGCAGGCTCCTCTTTTTGCATTCACCTTCCATTTGTTGCTTCTCGTGTCTGCTCGTAGACTTTCTCGTTTCTCCAAATGAGGTCAGATAAGCTGTGTATTTGACCCTAAAGGATTGCTTGGAGGCACAAGACATGATATAAATCAGACGATTTATTATGTTCCCAGAACATGAACTTAGATGCAATTTCTATATAAATATATGCAAGTGAAATAATATATATGCGTGTATATATATGCATCTGTATGCGCGCGTGTATGGAGGTGTACGAACATTCTTATTTCTAACACCGCAGATATCAGCTTTGCAATTCATCTCTCCGGGATCGATTAATCAAAGTACTACCTAAGTACTGGTGTCGATGTAACTGACTATCTTCTTGACCCTAATATTGCTCATGTTATGGTTCCTCAGTTCAAAGTTTGAAAAAATATGCAAATGTTTTCGCCTTAAAACATATTATATATAATCACTTAAAGCATGCAAAACTTCTAGAACATTTACTGTGCATTCAGTGGTTTGCAGCTGCAAATTCCTAACTAATAATGACCATACTAATTTATACAAACAAAAAAAACAAGATTGATGCTGAGGCAATTAGTTACATATCTAAGTGACCCAATAATAATTGATATATTTCTAAGACTAATAATATTGGTGTGATAATTGCAAATTTTCTATTAGTTCAGCTTGTCTTCGTTTTCACTAATTTTAAACATTATAATGATTTTCTGCTGGGCGGCTGATTTGCCTTATTGGCACAGTTTCTACCCTTTGTTCCAGATCAGTTTTCCTACGCTATAATTTACTTGGATGGTGGCAGGAAAATTCCATTTTTATGGATTTATATAATGAGAGGCTGTACTCTCTATGTTATTGAAACATTTTATAATTTTTCCTTCTGAATAGACTGTCTCTATTAGAGGTGGTGTGGAAATTTTCGGTGTTCGTTTATAATTTTCGTGTTTTAGCTGCAATGACTTCCATCACATTTAATATTCATTCAAGTAACAAAAATGTTGGTATCACTACTACTAGGTTACTGTTTTATTGCATTTAGAGAGTAGTTAGCAGCATTTGTTATGTGTATCAGTTCTCGGTCAATACGTCTCAAAGAAATACTCAAATATCAAGAAAACATTTGAAGAAAATTACCTTCTGAGCTTGCTTACACATTCGCCAGTGATCCGACTGTTGAATTCTTTTATTGACTTGTTAGAAAACCGCACAAAATAAATAGATAAATGAATAAATAAATAAATAAATAAATAAAAGCAATGTTTAGATTTATAATTAACGTCCATCATCAGAATGTATAAGACACAGGATTAAATACATTGGATTTTTTTTTTCACTTTATTTTCCGAATTCATATTTTACTTGACTAGATTTGATAAAATTACGTCCGAGTATCTTTCTAATTATTGGCTATTTAGATATATCAGAAATCTATATATGCTTATAGCTACAACGAAGGTGATATTTAGAAAAAAAAAACAAGAAGAAAAAACACGATTTTAGAAATAATGTAATCATAAAAAACTTGGTCACATTATCTTAAAGAACATTCTTCCGATATTTAGAGATGGATTTAACTCAGTTATTAATAGAAATGTTACAATATGACTAAGCCCTACACTCAGAAATTGTGCTGAAATATTATGTAAGTAATACTGTGCAACGTACTTGAACGAGGTCTGGAAACATGTTCACACAATCAGTTGCTGCAAATTTTGCGAAAGGTAAAAAACTATACATTGTTAAGTTATCCCTATTAAGTTTACTATTTATTATTCAGAAGTACGGTTATGCATCTTCTAAATTGTTTGCAATCTTTCTACCTTTTATGATCGAGAATCAAATGATCACATGTTCCGCTAGTAAATGAAATAATAAAAAAATGTGTTAACGAGTTATTTTAAGCACTGGTTCTTAATCACGCTTACAGTAAGATAAATATAATTCCAAAAATGCATTATGTAGATAACGAACTGCTGTCATCAAATATAGGATTATCCACATTATATAAACATGCTGCTTATGTACTCTAATCTCGAACCAAATTTCAGTGAGATTTCTAACAGGTGTAGTACTTGGAATATAAAATTAGTTTGCTTTTCTCTTCCTCACCGCTGCATTTTACAAGTGAGTTCAATATGTTGTAATCATTAGTCTGTTCAACATTGGTGAGCTGTTATATATTGGTACAATTTTCCAGTTTGTTATGTGGAAGTTGAAATTTTGAGCGTGTTAAGAGTAAAAAAAAAAAAAAGCTTGGAACTGTTTTGAAGTTGATTAAACGAAAACGAAAAGAACAAATTTTTAACTAACATCGATATATATTCTCTAATATATCGAAATTTACGTTCCCTGTAAATTAATTAGTACAAAAGATAAATTTAAACCATATAGACTTAAGCAACATTTCTGATTTAAATTTTTTTTTTTACTTATACAAAACTGCAAATTCTGATGGAACAACAGTAATGTTGATATATTACATTTGTATTGTACCTTTCTAATCTGATTGTATTCTATATTTTGATCATTCTCTGTCTGCATCTGTCACGAGACACGAAAATAACGTTTTAGTAATTGACAAAAATTTCTAATAGCTTAAAATCGTCTACAAATTCTTATCAAAACAATATTTCGGGAAAGAAGGAAAAAGAAACTATATCAATATTGTTAACTCTAATCCTTCGAGAATATCATTATACATACATATATGCATACATCTTCATTTATATATATATATCGATATCTATATCTATCTATATGTATATACATGAATGATGAGCTTCTGAATATTTTCAATGTTGGCTTCTCTCTACATATGTCCATATATGAATTTATATGCATATGGATATGTATATTTCATACACCAAATACAAGCGTGTTTATTAGTTTCAAACACATACATACACACGCGCACGTGCGCACACACATACATGCTTGTATATGTGTTGCCCGTATGTATGTATCTATGTGTATATATGTGTGTGTATGTATATATATATATATATATATATATATATATATATATATATATATATATATATATATATATATATATATATATATATATATATATATATACACATATACATATATGGATATATATATGTCTCCGTATTCTTTCTGTTGAAGAGCGTAGCTCGAAACGTCAAAGACTTTCCGTATTCCCGAGCGTCATACTAATACATCCTTTTGTTATTTATACCACCTGTCCTCGTCTGTTGTTGTTTTTTCGTACATTCTCCCATATATATATATATATATATACATATAAATATATATACATATATATATATATATATATATATATATACATATATATATATATACATACATACATATATATATATATATATATATATATATATATATATATATATATATATATATATATATATATATATATATATATGTATGTATGTATGTATGTATGTATGTATATGCTATGATCATGCTGATCAGTGTTGTGTTTCAATACTGCAGAACACCTTTCCAATTACGTTGAGTTTGTGTTATGTGTTCCTAATACCTGATTCATTTCTGTACAGTAAATGATGGTTATCCAAGAATTCCTTGTACATATGAATCGAGTGTAGTACAAACAGATAATTGTCATAAAAATGCTTTTCTGAGAAGAAACATAACAGTGATATTCACTTTCGAATGAACCTGAAAGTATTAAAAATAAATATGCTTCAATGTGCAAATAGCTTCAATGTGCATAACTGGAATAACAGTGAAATAATGAAAATTGATCGAAAACTCCGCAAGCTCTGACTTGTAATAAGATGCACCATCCAAAGGCAGAAATGGATCGTCTTTATCTTCCCAGAGCTCAGGGAGGTCGATGCTTGATCCAGCTTGAAATTACGTACAAACCCACTACAATCGGACTAGCCAAATACCTTGAAACAACCAACGATTGGATGCTGAAACTTGTTGAAAAACACAAAAGAACGAAAAAACTTTATTCTATTCTGAAAGAGACCAAAACATTCGTTACTGATCTCTTAGATACCCACAAGCTTGATCAGGTTGAAGGCAATGCGCCAACTGCTGCTGCAAAAAAATAAAATTAAATGCAAAGACAAAAGCACATGAAAAATTAGCTAGCAGATGGGAACAGTAACCTCTGCATGGCAAGTATTTTGCCCATAGCAAACAAACTGATGTCGACCAGAAACACACGCATAAATGGTTACGAAGCTCAGTGCTAAAAGCAGAGAGTGAAGGATTCATATTAGCTGCTTAATACCAAAGCTTATTAACCCGGAACTACCAAGCCAAAGTGATAAAAAATGGAGCTGACCTACAATGTCGATTCTGTAACGATGAGATTCAAACTATAGACCACCTAATCTCAGGGTGTAGAGTCTTAGCACCTGTAGAATATAAAGCAAGACATGATAGAGTCGGCCAGTATTTACACCTGACAGTATGTCGGCATTATAAAATCAAAACCGCTGACGATCCTGAAGCTGTGACTGAAGGAGAAAATGTATCGATTCTCTGGGACTTCCCCGTACATACCGACAAAACTATAAAAGCTGATAAACCGGATATTATTATAAAAGATCAGAAGAAAAAGGTCTGTTTATTAATTGACATGAGTATTCCTTGCGATCAGAATATAGCGGCGAAAGAATTTGACAAGATCAGTAAATATAAAGACTTGGTAATAGAAATCGGAAAATGTAGCATCTCAAGGCGACTACCGTACTAATGATTGTAGGAACTGTAGGAATGATAAAAAATAAAGGTACTGATGTCTATTTGAAGATAATACCAGGCTTACCATCCCTACTGGAAGTGCAAAAAATTGTGTTAACTGGAACGACTCGTGCCGTATTATCGCTGTGAAAACAAAATCCATTCATGAATTTGTTTATTCATAACATTTTTTAAATACATATTTTACTTGTGAATATGCGTGTGTAAATTGGGAATGCACACAATGAGCTTCTCTGCCTTAGGTGTACTGAAAATACTCGGAGAGAAGTGTAAGAAAATTTGAAGAAAGAAGGAAACAACATAATAATATGAATGAAAGTAATATGAATAAAATGTATGTTGCTTTTGACCCACCCTCTATATATGTATTCTATCTATCTATCTATCTATCTATCTATCTATCTATCTATCTATCTATCCATACCCCTCTCACTGTGTATATATATATATATATATATATATATATATATATATATATATATATATATATATATATATACTGTGTCATCCCATAAATAATGCAGTTTTTTTCAATTCAGCGCTAGAAGGAAACCGACCATCTTTGTTTTCATGACGAAATGTGTTGTTCCATCAGAATAATGCTCGGTCACATACAACAAGGATGACATTCCAAAGGCTGGAGCAATTTGATTGAGAATCGATGTCGCACACAGCATGTTCGACGGTCATGTCCTCATCTCATTAATTTATTCCGCAATCTTCAAAATCATTTGTACGAAAAAAAATATGAATTCTTCAGACAAGGTCAGAACAGTACCGGAGGTGCATTTTTCTTCACGGACAAGTGGACTTTGGAATAGGGGCCTTGCAAGTCTACTAGACAGAAGGTAGAGCATTGTAGAAAATGGAGAGTATATTTTAGATTAAAAAGGTACATTGTTTATCTTAATTTTGGAAAAAAAACCCCGCATTACTTATGGTATGACCCAATACATATTCTTTTATCCTTTTATTTATTTCAGTCATTTTGACTTAGGCTATGCTGGAGCAACGCCTGGAAGGACACACAGACACACACACACACACACACACACACACATGCACACACACACACACACACACACACATATATATACGACAGGTTTCTTTCAGTGTCCGTCTACCAAATCTACTCTCAAAGCTTTGGTCGGCCCGAGTCTATAGTAGAAGACACTTGCCCAAGGTGCCACGCAGTGGGACTCAACTCAGAACCATGTGGTTGGTAAGCAAGCTACTTGCCACTGTTACTCCAGCGCCTATATATAGTTACATAGATAGGCAGACAGACGTAGATAGATAGAGAGATAATTAGGTAGATTGAATGTTTCTTAGATGGATAGATAGTTATGTGTATGCATGATAATAACACATATAAGGCGATGCTTTATCTATTCACCAAAGTGAATGGACCCTTGGACAGGAGGAGCTGATTGCGGCGGAAGATACTCAACCTTGATCGGGTTTTTCAACTCTGAACCGTAGCACCCTACCGTTAATGGGTCAGCAGAGTTGGCCAAGTCACTGCCCCTGATGTCCGCTTGGTTTCCAGCTTAACTCTTCTCCCTTACTCCAAAGCCTACAAAGGGCTCTTTCAGATGCCTTTCCCATCCCGCGCACTGTCACCATTAACTTCTTACCTCTTCTTCCAATTGTTGTAAGTATCCTCTATGCCGACTGAGCAGAGAATCCCCTAAAACCAACATCGACGGGGAAAAGCCATATCTGCCATCCGTTCTCTCTGCAATCCTGCAGCAGGCTGTCATGTCTGTCACGCTTCTGTTAATGGCCTCATCACAACTCTTTCCCCACGGGACTGTTAGTTCGATTGCGTTAATTTTCTTGACCTTTTAAGACCACACAACCACATCTGGCCTCTCGGTTGTATGGACGACCTGAGGAAACTGCAATATCCCATGGTTGAGATACTTTATGCAAGCTATGTATTGCTTTTGCTGACTTTGCTGCTGCTCTCTCTCTCTCTCTCTCTCTCTCTCTCTCTCTCTCTCTCTCTCTTTCGCACACACAAACTTAATTGCTGCTGTTGCCTTCCCTTGGTGATGATATTTCTTGCGCCTTTCCTGTTCCAGAGGGCGAGCAAGTGTTGCAAGCAGGCCATCATGGCACCATTTATATCTGCCTTGAGAAAGTGCTGTTCTGCACCCTGCCAAGATGTGTGCCAGAGTATCCCTTTCTCCACAAAATCTACATATATGGATGTATGCGTGTGTGTGTATGTGTGTGTGTGTGTGTGTGTGTGTATGTATCTGGTACATATGTTTTCTTGTGTATTATAATGCGTGTATTTGTGAGTGCATGTGTTGTTGTAATGTAATCTGGTATGATTTCCTTTGAGTGACATCATAAAATATTCTTTCATTGGAAAGAATATGAAATGCTATCTATATCTGTAATGTTTATGTATCTATCATTATTTTACTAATACAAAACCTGATGGTGCTTGTAAATGTTTGATTTTTTGACTAGAAATAATAGCCAAATCTCCCTCTAGTCACACTATGCTGTTTTTAAAACACTAGATGTGTATCTTTTGATAACAAAATGAAATGAGTTATATTTGGGATGGATGGCAACAAAAAGCCAAATATAACACACTTGAACTTTACATCACTTCGATTTCGTCAACTGTAACATCTAAAACTTTACCGAGCGCTTAATTTCCATTTACTTCAAAGCAAATAATACATCACTTATTAACTAAATGAATCGTTGTTAAAATCCAATAGCTAACCGACTAACTTTTCAATCGAGAAATTTCCTAGCTCGCTTGAAGAAAGAAGAAATGTTGCTAATATATCAACGTGATCGCGTATTTACTCGTATTGTTTGCTTCTCTCCGCTTCTGTCTTTCTGTGTTACGTCCCTCAGTTTTCCTTCTCTTATTCTCTATATTCATAATTTTACATTCATGTATACAGGTAAATATGAAGTAAGAATCAAGAAACCTGCCAACCGTTCTTCTATTTATTAATTATTAAATTAAATTTACTATCATGACATCATATAATGAAAAATCACAGCACAAGATACATGTTTTCTTTATGGGATTCCGAACTTCAAACATGCGAGAAGCCATATTGAAGGTCAGGCTGAATATCCGTAGGGCGTAATTAAACTATAGCAGATGGCACATTCTAATTATCTAAATCGATATGACTGTAAATGTTGCCAATACTATATACGAAGAAAGGTCACAGGTGGGTATTTATTGCAGGCCCAAATGGACATTAATTTTCTGCTTTAGTAGACTAACGTACTAGCTCTCAATTAAATGCTACAGCCTCTATAAGAACTTTGATGAACCAAGACGTTATGACAAAGGGTCATATAAGAACTTTGATATACATTCCTGGGGTCACTGAGACTGAAAAACAAGTAATAATTATCATAGACTATCTCACAATTCTCCACTGATGTACGGTAGAATCACAAATGATAATAATTACTGTTTAGCTGGCAATTACTATATTTGAGTTGATAAATAATCCGTTTTGTACTTACAACCCTACAATGGTAGGCTAGGTTTATGATAAAATACATTCCTGTCATATAAATTCAACCATTTAAAAAAATTTTAGATAATGCATTGCCCACTCTGATTCCTCTGTCATAAGCTATAGTTGATGGGATTTGGTTGCTGTTACTAGCAGTCTGTGTTACCGCGTAGCGGTTTCTCGTTGGTTCAAGACATAAATAGTTAAAGTATAAAATACTTCGTTTGATACAATACGTAAATAATGTTACAATATAGTTATGATAGAGCAATATACTATATTATCAGGAAAAATGAACATAAATGCATTTCTAAGCATCATATGATCCACGTAGATTATTCATTTTTTTATAAAATACTTCTGCGTTTAAAATGTTTCTCTTAGATGGAATTAAAGATATTTACATATCCTATAGGCTCATCATTAGAAACCTAGCTTGGCAAAACTTATCTCTTCAAAAACGGCAAAAAATATTTGAATTATACTTATCATGTTTCACCTACTTAACTGCGGTCATGCTGGAGCACCACTTTTAGTCGAACAAATCGACCTCAAGGCTTATTCTTTCTAAGCCTAGTACTTATTCTCTCGGTCTCTTTTGCCGAACTGCTAAGTTGCGTGGACGTAAACACACCAACATCGGTCGTCAAGCGAGGGTGAGGGGACAAACACAGACGCACAAACATCTGTCTATCTCTATATGACGGGCTTCTTTCACTTTCCGTCTACCAAATCCACTCACAAGGCTTTCGTCAGCCTGAGGCTATAGTAGAAGACACTTACCCGAGGTGCCACGGAGTGAGACTGAACCCGAAACCATGTGGTTGAAAGATATTTTAAATAACACAGATAAGTCATAGAATATGAGTAATATATGTATTCTTTTCCGTTATAGCCTATTGTAACATATGCTTGTCAATATCTACACTGCAGTAGATCGGTCATTTTAGGTATTAGGTAACTTGGCCTTAAAAATAATAGCGCTCCATTTGTAGGATGCAAATCAACGATATTTGATCGACATTTAGGACATACGAACGTCCTACACCAGCTACTGCTGTCTTGAAAGGTATTGCGTTACATTCTATATAATCCACTAAGACTGACAGTTTGATGCTTTTATAAAACGGCTGACACTAAAAATGATCATTTATCGTATTGACACTAAAAATGATATTTTTTCGTATATAACAAAAAATGTTATGAGGTGGTAACAAGTCTTCGGTTTTATTACATAAAGCGAGTTTATGCTGTTATTTTGATATAGATCGTTCTTCATCGAGTAAATTCAAAATAAAACGCATTGCCGTCTTGATCATTATAATTTCTAAAGGCGTAGTCTAGATATGACAACAATGTTCAATGTGCATGGACCATTTAATTTTAAGATGGCAGGATGTGTCATGGGTGAAGATTGAGAATAATTCTAGTAGCTCTAATGACGAGATACAAGTCAACTCCCTGGCTCATCTTAATTTTCATCTAACACCATATATAACACAACTGGAGAACAAGATTTTCAGTAGAATTATTTTTCATAGCCTATGACATTTAGGGTTAGAGTGATTATTCAAAATCTAACCAATCTACCAGCATCGTCCCACAACTAGTTAGCTCTTTGCTCTTTACAGCTAAAAATAAGTGAGTCTTTTATGAAAATCGATATTTCAACTTTTTTACAAACTGACTTCAAATTTTAAACTCTTGTAACATATTTTATTCCTTTACACTGTTCTAGAATATATTCCCATTTGATTCAATTTAAAACCACGAGTGGAGTAAAATTGCTAAGACGTGTTTATTAAAAAGAAATAACTCAAAACTAATTGACAAACTTTAATGTTTCTTTCTCTGTATAAAACTTAGTGAACGGCCGGTTTCGACTGCTAGATTATTAAGTTGTTAATCAAGCCTTTATTGACTTTCATTATGTTAATTCTGCTTCTTTTTAAAAAATTCCTTTAGTGGTATTCTTTAAAGTAATGTAATCAGATAGTTTTCTTTTTTTAATATTATCTCAAGGAATGAAAATAAATCATTGCTAGTTATCAGTTGATAAAATTAACTTCAGCTAATTAATAGGGAATTTGAATTTCGAATATATTTATATTTTTTAAAGTTGTAGGGCTTTTCATTTTCAGTATAATTGAAAAGTTTTACGCGAGTAATTTTCATAAAATTTTGCAAATATACTGAAGTTACTACTACTACTACTACTACTACTACTACTACTACTACTACTACTACTACTACTACTACTACTATTACTACTACTGCTGCTGCTGCTGCTGTTTCTGCTACTGCTGCTGCTGCTGGGACCTAATGTAAGCACAATAGCAACTTTTGGGCGAGGAAGTTAGTCAATTTTATCAACCCAGCATTTTTACTGGTATTAATTTCATCTACAATAAAATGATGATAAGCAAAGATGTTTTGGACAGTATTTGAAATCATGACGTAAGCAACAAGAAGGAATATCAACATTCACTGCAGAGTATCCCACTTTCATTTGCAAAGTCTCTCACTTTCTCTTTTAAGTCTTAATTCGCTATTTGGAAAACAGATAGTTCATTCTGTTACTGTATACATAATGTCAAAACATTATTTATTGAATGAAATTTTGTTTTAAATACCCGTATAATTTTTAACGTGGAATAGCTGTGAGAATAGCCTATAAAACTGAATAATTACTATTAGAAGACGAGGAGAGGAAAGTTCCGGACATGTAATCGAAACTTTCACCTTATTCACACTTTCCAAACACTCTGTACCACTAAGACAATATATACTTTTCTACTCTAGGCACAAGGCCCGCAATATTTGGAGAGGGAGCCAGTCGATTGGAGCGACCCAAGTACGCAACTGGTACTTAATTTATCGACACCAAAAGGATGAAAGGCAAAGTCGACCTAGGTGGAATTTGAACTCAGGACAAAGACAAACGAAATACCAATTTCTTTATTGCCCACCGAGCGCTAAGCACAGAAATGGATAGAACAACTGATGGGATCAGTAATGAGATATGGTTTTACATAGAATGTGAATTAAAAATTAAATAAAATATCAAAAATCAAATGAAATTAACAATACAGACACAATACAAATGAAGCGGTGATCAGGCCACGCTCCGACCGCACAAGTCCCGATCTATCGCTGGTACCGTTTTTTGTTCTTTTTTCCGTCTATTCACACGGCTCTTTGCATGCATAACACTTGTGTAATATGCTTTCATCTCTTTTGGAATTTACACTCCGACAGACATCTCTTCTCCAGCCACACCTTTCTTTTCAAATGAAAAGTAAAAAAAAAATGATCGTAAATTGTGGCCAGATATAAAGTTGCCTTTTCATCCTAGTCTTCCATATTGCCTCTTTCGCTATTGCTTCAACCGTAAGAAAACAATTCTTACCTTCGTTTGTTAAAACGCCCAGTGGGTCAGTTTTTATAAGTGACTATGTCGACCGCTGTACTCTTCCTTCACAGGACAACAGGTGTTCAGCATAAGCGCACATTTCAGATATCTCCGGACACTGAACAATAGTGTGGGGGACGGTTTCCCTGTCTCCCCCGCATCTTTGACAGGTCAGCAACTGACGCTTACCGTGTCTTGAGAGCTTATCCCAAACGGACAAGGCATCTCTGTAGCATTGCCAGGTTTAGGACTTTTGGAAGATGTCCAACGTTATCAACCCAAATGAAACGGTGAAGCAGGTGGTCCAGTTGAATAAACTCGAGACTTTAGAGACGCCGCCAGGCCACCGTCGCATTCAGACTCTACCAACCCACTATATAAAATTCATGTGGAACCCTACTGCTGGCGTCGCCCGAGCGCCGGAATAGTAAGAAGGCCTTACATCACTCTTTATACCATTCACTCGACCTCGGTCTTTGAGAACATCAGGCCTCCTGTTCACAAAAACGTTTGAACTCGGGGAACATTTGTCTGGCCAGCGGTGACCACACCCGTTCACTATCCAGGATAATTCAGACGTTCCTCAACCTCAACGCATGTCTGCGCATCATTAACCAAAGCATCCATAAACTTCCTTTTAAAGGCTTTTGACAGCAGACATTGCGTTTCACAAGTGGCGACCTGTCCTTCCACAAAAAGCGAAAGAGCTGTTTCTCCAACCTGATCAACCACGAATCCTGACAGGGCACGACGGTCAGCCAGTAGGTAATGACCGATGCGATAAACACATTGGCAACCTCCGCCCTCTCTTTCAGGGATAGCCACCGCCAAGACCAGGTCTTGACTACTACAGCCACTCTGCTCAATACCTCCGTCCAGTTTTTCTCTATCTGGGGGTCTGGTCCGAACCAAACTCTCATCGACTTAACCGGTCCCTCTGTCCAGCACCCAACAACGCTGTCTGAAGGCATCGACTTGACAACTGAGGTTCCAAACTGCAAGCCGACCGACGTTTCCCGGTTAATCTTTGCTCCTGCCACCTCCTCGTAAGCCTCAATAGTTTTACCCACTTCGCGTAGGCGTGCTACTAAGGTTACGCTGATAGTGATATCATCCGCGTAAGCCGTAACAAACTCCTCTAGACCTGGTTCTCTCGGAATACCACTCAACCTTCGCAGTAGGGGCTCGAGAGCCACCAAATACAAAAGTGATGAGGGCGGACATCCTTGACGAACCGAGCGTCTGATGCAGAACGGCTTCGAAAGGAAACCGTTCACCCGAACTATCGAGTCAATGTTGTGGTACAAAAGGATAAAGCACCTGAAGAAGACAACGCCCAGACCGAAACGCACAAGCACAGTCGCCAGGTATCGATGGTCAATCCTATCAAAAGCTTTAGACTGGTCCAAATGTACCAATGCCCCACCTTTGCCAGATTTATCACCAACCCTCTCTATGGTATAGCCAATAAGGTGGATATTATCCTAACTGGATCTGCCTGGGATGGCACATGTCTGTGCCTCCCCGACTATACCATTCGTGACACGCACCAACGTTTTTGCTAAGACCTTGGTCAAAATCTTCACTTCTGCGTTTAACAGAGTGATGGCCTGAAATTCTCTATAACGTCCCCCTTGTCCGGGTCCTTTCTGACCAACGTCACTACTCCCTGGCGCACATATCTGGGGATGAACCCATTCTGTTGCCAGTTCGCGTACACGTCAGCGAGTAGATGCCTGAACAAGTCTGGTATACGTTTATACAACTCATATGAAAGACCATCAAGTCCCGGTGACTTACCCGCTTTACAGTTGGCCAAAACTTCCATCAGCTCCACAGGCGTGATCGGCCTTTCGCAAGACTCCGCATCCGACACCGAAAGACACAGCATCCAGACAAGAAAGTCCTCGTGGGCTCTCCCACCATTAGGACAACCGACACACCCAAACAGCTGGGAGAAATACTCCCAAAGGGCCTCACACATTTTCTCGGGTTCATTTACAAGATATTATTGTGATTCGTCAAAAACCGAATAGTGGAACTATTTCCTTGCCGAGTTTCCAGCACTCGGGCCAATCCAACGGCCTTGATTCTTTCAGTACACGGTGCCTTCCACCCCAAAAGTGACAGCGATAGGCTGTACTTGTCCAGAAGATAGTGTGGGAGATGTATGGTCAGTTGCCAGGATTACAGCGAAACATAGGAAAACAGCTTAGGATGGTATGTAAAAAAATGCTGTGGAGCCATATTTGAAACACACGAAAAAGGCCGGCGTCATCAAAACTTAGAATTGTGTAATGAAAGAAAAATTTGAAGAGGAAAAGAACACAAAAAAAGAAACAGCATGGAAGGAAAGGAATGTACGGACAGTTTGCAAGTGATACGAGCGCCAAGACAAATACAGAAGACCAGTGGCTATGGACGAGGGAGCGTGACCTGGCGATAAAGTCAAAAGCACACACATGTGCAGCTCAAAAACAAGTGTTAAGGACCAACTATGTGAAGTGCAGAATAGACAACATATTCGACAGCGGCAAATGCAGAATGTGTGTGGTGAGGGTGTTAAAACGGTATGGTGCATCGTCAGCGAATGGCCGAAATTGGCACAATGCAAAAACAAAAAAAACATGACAATTTGGCAAGTATGATCTGTTGGGACCTCTGTGGAAATCACGACCTAGAAAGAGCAAAGACGTGGTATAAGTAAACCCCAAAAGGAGTCACAAAGAATATAGCATGATACTTTTGTGTAGGTCGACTATGCAAGTTTGAGTTCCAATTTCTTTCGGTCATTTAGGTAGCAGTTTGGACGTTATTTCTCAGTTTTTTTTTCCATTTCTTTGGTACCAACTTCGTTATAGGGAATTTCAGAATCTAGGATCATACATTCTATGTTTATTTTATTCTCTATAATCATGTTTAGTTTACTTGCTTCAACAATACGGTCAGTCTTTATGGCGAAGTCTCATTTTCTGTAAGAAAATGAGAATTATTATTGTTATTATTGAGTGAGAGAGCAGTGTATGCCATCAAAGTGACACTGGGGTAAAATATACGAAGCCCATGACACCCATCATGACTACCCGTCTGATAAGGGTACACCAAACACATGCATCACAACCATATGTGCGTGACATAGTGATCTCATATCAAGATAAACAGCGCATGGCCTCGCAGGTGGGGCCCAGTTAGAATTTTCTTCAGGTCGAGTAGCCCATCCCGCTCAAAAGGTCCATGAATTAGGTTTGTTTAAGGATGTTGAGCAAAACACCCATGTTTCTCAAGGTGGATTATTCAAGCCCCAAAGAATTTCTCTCAACACATGGCTATGATGCTCCCCCACTACTTCTGCTCGGGATCAGAGATGCACATATCGTCAGTCACGAAGGGACATGCTCAACTGGTTAAGGTCAAACAACTGACAAGCAAATGTGTGTCATTGTTATTATTGTTGCTGTTGTTGTTATTGTTTTACTTCTCAGAACGCTAGTTCTTGTTTGTTCTCATAGATCCTGTGAGAGTGGACAGCAGCCTGCTCTCAGAGGTCTCACAGGGTCTCTTTCCGTAAATTATAAGCTCGGGGTGTCACTCTTAAGCTGGAAGGCTCAGTGTACTGTCAGCATTTTTCTTGTCTTCGTATCCATATTCATCATTTCTTTTTTTGCCATTTTATGATTCCAGCTCCATACTGAAGTTGTTGTTGTTGTTGTTATTATTATTATTATTATTATTATTATTATTATTATTATTATTATTATTATTATTATTATTATTATTGTTGTTGGTTTGATTCCTGCTGTTCTATTTGCGGTTGTTCTTTACTTTAAAGCGGGCAATAACGAATCACCAAAGGTTTCAAGTAGCACTCTCCATAAAATTATTATTATTATTATTATTATTTTATGTTTGACTTTTGTTTTGCATTTGTACAAGTTGGATCCAAGTCTCACCCAGAGACCTCAAGAGACAACAAGTTAGAAGTTCATGTAGGTGTTATGCCTAGGGTACCATATATTTGGATTTGTACAGTTTTGTTCTAGTGAATATTTAAGAAACCATAAGAAAATTATGTTTGCTTTAAAGTTTGAGATCACATAAACAGTATTTTACGTAGGATATGGGCAGTTTCCATGAGCACTATCTTTTGAACTTCAGCCATTTTGGGGTTTCCTGCTACCTGAGCTAGGTAGTAATCAGACGGTTCGCTGTCATTCCCAGGGCACCTATGACAATAGGTATTGTTTTCGTCTTCAGATTCCACATTTTGCTAATTTCTATTTCAAAATCTTTATATTTGCTCAGTTTTTGGTAGGTCTTGACAGATACGTTTATATCGATTGGGACAGTCATATCAATGAGGAGGCATGATTATTGTCTGAAGTCTTTCAGTATGATGTCTGGCCTATTTGCGTCTATCTTTCTGTCAGTTTGAATGGTGAAGTTCCAGAGGAGTGCAATGTGATCATTTTCAAGTACTGGGGGTGGTTTGTGTTCCCACCAGTTTCTATCATGGGGCAAGTCCAGGTTTTTGCATATTACCCAGTGAATATATTGTGCAGCTCTATCATGCCTGTTGAGATACCCTGTAGGCGCAAGCAGACTGCACATGGAGACAACATGATCGATGGTCTCATTTTGTTGTTGGCATATACGACATAATGGGGAGCTGCCGTTCTTTAATATGTTGGTAGTTCTTTGTAGGTAGGCATTGATCTTGGGCTGCTATGATAAACCCCTCTGTTTCTGATTTCAAGCCAGAGGCCATTAGCCATTGATGGGTAAGGGCTTTGTCAATATCTGCATTATTCGCTCTCTTTGGGTATTATTATTATTATTAATATTATTATTATTATTATTATTATTATTGGTGTTGTTGTTATTTCAGTTTGTCTTACTTTTACTGTTTGTTTTGCAACATAACAGGGTTAGTTCTATGCGTATTCGGTATGTCTTTTGCTTTTTACAGTTCAGATAACGTTTCTCTACGTTATATAATTGCCTAATGCTTCTATTTTCAATACATTGTATATGTAAGTTCTTTGTTTATATATAACATCTATTTTCATTGTTTATATATATATCGTTAGCTATTTTCTTTTTTCTTAAGGCAGCTATTATTAAAGGATTTGTTTCTCTCTTCATTGACATTTCTATTTTTAGATATTTAAACTTCTTAGTTTCTCATTTCTTTGAGATATATATTGTTGTCTGTTGGAACTGATTCGTCTATTATAAAGTATTTCTTTTCCTGGTTGTATTTGACTATATTGACTGGGTAATGTTCTTTAATCTTCCCATCTTCGTGAATCGGCATGCCCCAGAGCATATTCAATTTGTCATTCCGAAATATTATTTCTGATGTCGGTTGTGCCATCTTGAATCTTTTCATATTCTATAATACTGGCATCATTCCCAATATATGAAACTTACACATCTATCATACTCATTTATATACTCCAAGTTGGCTAAGACAAAGCAACCAGAAAAGTTGTGATTGATTGCCTCTTTGCATTTTCCACATCTTCTGAATTTACAGATTACCTAGTGCGTCTTTATGTTTACCGTAGTTCCGGATGTAAGGCATTAGTCTTCTACTGCAATAAAGCCGTTACTTTTGATTGTGTACTGAGAATTGCATTGTTTCAGTTTAGCTCAATACAAGCTTCTCTTTTTTTTTGTTGTCCAAGTAGGATCTTTCTTGTAAATGTGTTAGAAAGAATTTTAAAATTAAGTTTCACTTCTTAAATATTGTCTTTAAGCATTTCTCCAAAACTTTCAACTGTTTACCACTACAATCTGTGTTCTATATTTTTAGGTGCCACTAAACTGAGAAAACGTTTCGTGAATGGTTTGTTAGTAATTACAGTTAGTTATATACTAAATAACTCTTTTCAAGAATATTTATTTTATATGGCTTACTCACAAATTGCACTAGATCACATCTTTTCATCAACCTGAACTCGAAAGTTCAAAATGTTTACACTGTACACTTCATAGAAGAAACGTACACTTCCATAATCGTGTCTGACTCGATTCACCTAGTCCCATACCTAATAGAATATTGAAGAGTTGACTCTTTACTACCGTATTGTATATGCTGTCAAAATAATTAACTTGCCTGTTACTTTCATTTTGAGGTATGGTTTGGATTGAGAACATTATAATGATAATACCCATTTTATTCTATGGAGGATTTCAGTTTAAAAGTTTATCTAAAATATCTACGCTATTTCTTTCTCAATTTTTCTTTCATTTACTTGTGTACTTTGCTCATTAATTCTTAACAGCTTGTAATCCGGTTATTTCTTCTCTGATTATTTTGTCTTTGATTCTTTAGTTACCAATAACATCACTGAATGTTATTCATTTTCCACTCTTAAATGTAATGTAGCCTAGGAGCTGGCTAATTTACTTATTGTGTATTTTAAAAAAAGGGTTTTCAGTTATTTGTTATATGTAACATGGAAAAAGTCTATCTACAGGAGACGGTTGAGCGACATTCTATAGCACTAGTATCTACATCCGAATTATTCGGTAAAGGTTTCGGAGGGTAGGAAATAAAATAAAGCAGGGGTTCCGTTGAAATTGTTGCATTTTCTTGGGCATCATGATCTTGAACAGTTTCATCCTTTGTTGTGCAGAAAAATGTTGTTATTTTATTCTTTGCACGTTTGTTATACGGATATTCTTGCAAGTTATTGGTGTTATCAAATGGCTGATCATCAAACCATAATATACAAGACCCCTTCCTTCTTTACGAAGTTAATATTACATTTATAGATTAGTAATTGATACTTTACAATTCAACCTTTGATGTATTCACTCTGTTCATCTAGAAGCATATATACATATATTCATGTGTGTATATGTATATTCACACACACACACACACACACACACACACACACATACACACACACACATACATATTTAGTTTCTCAATCCTCATCTACTCTTTGTAGAAAGATTGGTGTTGAGGACATTTTTATATGGTAAGCAGCATGTTATGAGTATATATGTTATGGCGTCTAAGGTTTCTCCTGCTTTGCTAAAATGTATGGCTTTTGTAAATCCTTAAAGTACCATTTCAAGTTGTTTTAGTAGATGACTGAACTGTTACATACTTTATACATACTTTTGACAAATATCATTTCTATTTGTTCGTAATCTTGTATATTTGTGCAAGATTGGTCAATATTCCCTCATGATAGAGCTGTCTTCCTTTATCTATTGTGGGTAAGTGGTTTTTCATAAAATTACTTGAATTTGCAGAGAAAACGTAGAATTCATAACTAAGTATTCTTGCTCTGCTTTAAGGAGTACCTTTCTTCTTGGGCGCCTTTTGATTCCGATTGATTCTTTTGTTATACTTTTATATTTTGTTTATCTATCTGTCCTTTTTTGCCATTTATATGTTTCCGTGACCAATCTAATTGAGACTAGGAAATCTTGTCTTTTATTTGCCACCTTCCACTGTATCTCTGTTTAACAACTTATTTGCTTAGGTTTAAATATTTCTATAGAAATTTCCTTTGTACCAGCAGCGGCGGATACACAATAGATGAGTTGATTTATTTAGGCGATATTGATATTCACATCTGTTTCCACGATGGTTATTATAACTTATATTGCTGTTGTTATTTTACCATTCAATTTTATCTTTTGAAGAGTCTTTCGTTGGTTGATAGAAACTTTTCTATTGGCTCTACTACTAGCTCTTTAGAGTAACGCCATATTCAGATTTTTCAAGTGTAGAACTTCCAACTCTACGATCCTTTTCACATTCCTTTGTGTGCATGTATATTCGTTAGAAACATTCAGGTCTAGCATTTGTTGAACTTTATTTTGTAGGTATGTTCGGCTTTGGTTTTGTATTTTGTTCTCTTTTTTTTTCTTCATTCTTGACCTTGTTCTATGTCTTCTATATTCATGATTCATTTATGTTCGCAAAGTTTTTAGCTGTAGGTACTAAAATTTTTTTATTCGTTTGTTTTTATATTTGGTGCTTCTTTGTATTTATGTAATATTTAACTTGATTCTTGAATTTTTATGAATCCCTACTTTTTTATTGTTATTTCTGTCCATCCTCTTGTTCTTATAATCTCAGTTCAGTCCTGGTTGTGCAAAACTATGACCAGTGGTAATATTTCCGTGATCATCTCTTTTATGATTACGTTATAATGAATCCTGAGCTACATTAGTATCAAAGCATAAGATACTCTTTGGTTTTTATACGAGTATATGATTTAATGTGAATAATCTGATAGCCTTATTAGATCGAGTGACGCTTAAATACATCCTCTTGTTTGCGTTTATATGTTAATGTCTAAGATTTAGTGCCAAACACTTTAATTTCAATGAACTAATGGCATTAAAAGTTTAATTTTGTTGATAGATGCTTCTGAAAGAAAATACAGATGCCCTTGCTTACCTGCATGAAATATTTGCAAATGTCACGAATCCAACGCATGCTTCATCATTATTAGCCAAAACAGCTTATTCTGAAAACTCTGCAGAGCCATATCCTTCGTCAGTAAACGGAAGAACAAATATATTTACATGGTGAGGTTTGTCTAACAGCAAAGCAAAATAACTACCTCTAATAGATAACAAACATGATGTTGCTATTCTCAACCTATGTCTCTCCTTTCAGGATTAGATTCCGGTTGTTAATGAAGATTATTTTCAGATTATGTAGAAGGATATTGTTATAGTCAAGTTTCACAAATTAGTATGTGGTGTAGTATAGGTATTTAGAATAGAAACGCATTTTTCTTGAGTACATTTTTTATTATTTACGAGTCATGAAGGTTAAATGTCGTCCCTGTATTTAGATTGCCATCGTTTTATTTTTATACCAATTTACTTGTTTCTGAAAATATTGAATTCTACAACTAGTATTTTTATGCACCAAATTCAATGTTAGCATTCCTATCTAACTCTGTGCTGAATGGTATTCTTTATAATTGGACTGTTTGTCTATCTTTTATGTCTGTATACTGAATGTCTTGTAGGGAATTGACATGCGCTCTGTTTGTTTACATGTTAGAGCTGATCTCGTACAAGTACGAATATAAAAAAAACATTAGTTCTGTTACGTAAAAAGCAATAATATTTCACTTATACATTTAAGCAGGACACAAGTATCCATTAACAATTTTGTCATATATTTTATCTAGTCGATATTAATGGGTATATTTACGAACAGTCAAGTATCGTTCTCTCATGTCAAATGTCCACCGGCGTTCTGTCTGACTTGACTTGCACCGTTAGTTTGCTTATGCATCGTAGCCAATCGACAAGAAATAAAAATACTCAAAATATGTTACGTACATGAGGTAAAAGGCAATGAAATGTTACTAATACTTTAATGTATTACATAAAATTGTTATTTAATTGATGGTAGTGTACAATTTTAAAGAAATCGAATACTGTTTTCCCATGATATATTCTTCTTCTTCTTCTTCTTCTTCTTCTTCTTCTTCTTCTTCTTCTTCTTCTTCTTCTTCTTCTTCTTCTTCTTCTTCTTCTTCTTCTTCTTCTTCTTCTTCTTCTTCTACTACTACTACTACAACTACTACTACTACTACTACTACTACTACTACTACTACTACTACCACCACCACCACCACCACCAACAACAACAACAACAACAACAACAACAATAATAATAATATTAATGATAATAATGCACCACCTCTTCTACATCTTCCGCCTCCTACTACTGCATTTCGCCCGTCAGTACATTTTGAGTTCAAGTTTCAAGTTTACGCGAAATCCTGCTGTCAAAAGTTTACTTAAGGAATTGAATTTACTCTGATACTAATTTACTTCATATGAAAAGTGGTCAGAGTTGGCACCGTTAATGTAGCACCAGAATCAAATTTTTGATATTTGGTGGAATTTGCTCTGGGAAGGTATTCAGAAAATGAAACATTGGATTAAACGTGACTGGAGAACGCGAATTCGGTGAAATATGTGACACTATACTAGATCTCCGATCCACGAACTAACAGATATCTTAACTAGTGGAGATAATTAAAACCAAAAATCTTAGCTCTTACCACCACAACTGAAACAGCGTGAACAACATCACACATAAATAAAAATAGCAAAATGAAGAGCGAAAAAATTATCATTGACAACGAATGCCACCACACCACACATAAGAGCGATAGGGACAGCAACAGAAAATCCTCAAAGCAACAACGTCAATCATACCAAACGAATACCACGAACAGGCCACTACCAACTTCGAGTTACTCAAACACTTCTTAAAGGGAAGTTTATGAAAATTGCTCTAAATGGTAATAGAAAGAAAAAAAATATTATGCCCGCAAAACACATCCGGGAGATCATCATCATCCTAACCACTACTACCACCGCCGCCACTATTACCACCACTATCAGAACCACCAGTATCACAACTGAAATTACAAATGCAAGCACGATTTAATCAACAAACACATATCATCACCACAACATGAATAGAAAAAGAGCATCCTTGAACTACATGACTAAACATGCAAGCAGCTACATTAATGAATAACGTACATGAAGTTAAAAAGCATTACACAGAATAACTACATCCGCCCAACAAATAACATACTGACACATATACAAACAACATAATAGACATGCAATCTGTCATTTAAAAAATCATTGGAGTAGAATATTTCGAATGGAATTGAATATCTCGAGTGGAATATTGATAAACGATTATGCAAAGATTAATTCGTGGAAACATCACTAACTAATCGTAATGGCAGAACACCTATCCTACGACAGAATGATATCAGTGGTTCTCCATTACCTCATTTAGTTTAGATTGATCTGAGTTCCACTTGGAAACAAGATCAATTTTTCAACAACCTCAGATCACCAGCTATATAATTATTGTCTATTGCCATGACTATAATTTCCTAACCTCAAAGTATCACGCTCAGTTTTAGTGGCTGCAAGTTGTACGTATCTTCCTGTGACCTGAGATCGGGAGGGGGAATTATACTGTTCCAAATTATCTGGATCTCACAATATTAACTATAAACTTTTTATTCAGAAGGTAAGTTGGTGGTAGTAGACAAATAGAAGCAAAAGTCAGTAGTTCTGCAGCTCGATACCTGAAGTGCAGAACTGGGTACCCAGTCTAACCCTCAAAAAGACCAAAAAGAATAAATCTTTCAAGGGTGGCACAGAAGTAGCGAAAACTTATATCACCTCAGTCCTCTATTACCATATGACTATCATGCTTTCCCTGTCTATGATTAATGAGACGGTGACATGCTCCGAGGTTACAACATTTGAGGTTACAACGTTTTCTCCAGATAATCTCTTTTAGAGATCTGCAGTCCTAAATCAAGCAAAATCTAAGGTTGCTTGATATCTGGATCATCATAAAACGCTCTAAGAGTCAAGCAATGCAGTTGGTGGAAATTACTCATTGCTGATCTATAGGCTGTTAGAGGATATAAAAGGCCACCTTCTCGTGGAAAATGTGGGTATCGAAGAAAATCTACTGACAAGTCTGTCCCGGGTGATGTCTAATCTTTGGCATGTAGATTATTTCCAGAAATACATGGCAATTCTAACTAGCGGCGCTGGTGCTTCCAGACAAATTATACAATACAAGTGTTTAGTCAGCCGGGCCTCTCTGAGACACGTACACAGCAATGATACCAATCTGCATGCACTGAGCTTCTTTCACTGGTTAAAATTGACTTCACTGGTCAGCAATGCCCTCAGTGGTCAACGAGCATTGCTGACTTTTATAATTAGTTAAAACCCAAATATGTGCTGTTTTCTATATGAAGATCTCCTGTCGCCTTCTATTAATGAGGAAGAGTAGGCAATTTTTATACATCTAGGAAGCACGGATAAAGGGGTGTAGTAGTGGATAAGGTTGAACGCGCTGAAACCAAACTCGTCTTTGGACAAGGATTACTTGAAAAGGAAAAAGATAGTGGCGAGCGACTTGAATGAAGAGGAATTCCCGGTAGGCGGCGCGGGTCATCAGCCCGCGTCGATCACATTCCTGCCCTTTGTACACACCACCCGTCGCAACAACGTAAAAGACCAGAAAGCATCATGAAGGTAGCTTAACAAGGGTGACCTAACAAAGAATGCTGAAAGCATAACCATCGCTGCCCAGGACCAGGTATTGAATACCAACTCAGTGGAAAAGAATGTATACCACTCAGGTGCAAAAGCCATCTACAGAATGTGTAAGAAGAAGGTCGAAAGCGTACAACACATTGTTAATGCTTGTGAAAGTCTTGCGCAGAAAACAAGCGTAGACACGACAAGGTAAATCAAAACTTCCACTAGCTACTATGCCATAAGTATGGATATGATGTTACGGTGCTTGGAAGAAAAGGTAATGGACGAAAAGAGGAAAGTAAAACTCCTCTGCGACTTTGACTTCGAGACAGACAAGGTATTAGACCACCGAAGGCCGGATATCGTAACCTTTAGAAGGGACAAATAAGAGTGCCTAATAATTGAGGTGACAGTGTCAGGGGATCAACATATCATCATTAATGAAAGAGAAATGGGTGATAAATACGGAAACCTGAGAATTGAGGTCGCTAAGATATGGCAGCTACGAGAGTTAAATTTAAACGCTATCCCTGTTGTCATCGGAACATTAGGTTAAATACCACCCCAACGGAAAAAAACATCTGATAATAACAATAGGAAGTGCGTACTTTAAACTTGTTATACAAAAAGTACGAAAAACTACACGTGCAATACAATTTAACAACAGAAATAAACGGACCGGTACCCAACTAAAATGATGACCGTCAAAATAAAGGGCTGGACTTTGTTCCTCATGTCCGGCAAATAAAAGCAAAAAAGCATAAATGGACACGTGAAGAATATATTTCAATCCTATATGCTTATTTTACAACAGTGCTCTACCCAAAGAACGAAAACACAACAACATATCCATATGACCGCAGCCACTTGGCTGAAACCCATAGATAAATGAATAAATAAGTATATCAAAATATAAAATCTGGAAGAAAAATAGCCTAAATAAACACTTGGATACAGCAATGAACCCTAATAAACTAGCTAACGTACTAAGATATATACTCAAAGCAAAATATATCAGAAATAGAAATAGAACATTTAAAAGGAAAAATACATTAGAAAAATGTAGATAGTAGCCACACAGGAATGCCAAATAATATAAACACTGAGATAGTAAAACACGAAGACAACCATAACATTTCCAACAAAAGCGAAGTAAACAGCAAAAGACAACAAACCCAGACTGTAGGAATGTATAATAATATGCATAAAGCACCAATCTAGAACACCACAGACAAACATATGAATGAGAAAGAAGGCGAAACAAATCTAAAACCTGGAAACAGTGAAGGGGATCCTAATGATTATGATACTATAAAAACGAGATTAATCAAAAAACTGAAAAAAACAGAGCTCAGAAGAGACCACCGATTATACCTCCCCAAAGTCAAAATAGACTATAAAACAACATGAATAATAAAAAGCATTAATCTGACCGTCACGGAACTAAGCCACAGAAACAAATGTCAATATCACCGAGGTAAATGACATACTATATGGAACAGCCACTGCAATCACAAAAGAAGCTGGATACTACTTCAAACTCATCCAAACAGGAGCACTACCACCGTCCAAACAAACCTTGCGGATAAATAATACAAAAAAAAATTGAAAGAACGAGAAAAGATCTGTCAATTCTTAACGAAATCAGCAGACAATCAACACTACTAAGCAACAAGAAGAAAACAAAAATACTGTGCAAATACAATGTTATAGAAGAGATTTAACTAAGGTAAAAGAAAAGCTAAAGCAAGGTATCCTTGCCAAAGCCCAAAGGACCCGCCGGTATGAAAATCGCCAATGTTTCTTTGAACAAAACAAGCAGTTCAACTCCAACTTCAAAAATTCTACTAAGAACTTGGCTAAAACAAAATAGACATCAATGCAGCACGAACAGCTGAAAAAGTGGAAGAATTTTGGAAAGAAATATGGTCAGCGAAGGAACAACCCCAGAAAAGGACTATTAAAACAACGAAATTAGCACCTGAAAAACTCTGGACCCCTATAACAACTGAAGAGATCACCAAGACACTGCAAAGACTAAGCAACTGGAAGGCACATGAGTACGACAAGATCCCCAAATTCTGGTTAAAATATCTGACAGGAACACACAAAAAGTTGGCTGAAAACATAAAGGTCATACAAGCAGAGTCAGAGAAATGCCTGAATGGCTCAATAAAGGGAAAACTATCGTAATGCCCAAATCCATTGAAACGGCAAACCCACCAAACTACATACCAATGAGATGTCTCCCTACAATTTACAAAGCCTTTACTGCAATAATATCGCAGAGATTGAGCGAGCATCTCGAAGAAAACAACGTGTTTCCAAAAGAGAAGAAGGGATACTGCAAGGGCTCATACGGCTGTAAAGATCAACTAATGATCAATAAAGTCATAGCTGAAGACAGCCGCAGAAAGAAGAAAGACCTAAGTATGGCCTGGATCGACTACCGAAAGGCTTTTGATAGCATCCCCCAAACATGGATCCTAGAAACACTAGCCATAAACAAGGTAGCACCAATAATCATAAAATACATAAGACACTCTATGACAAAAATGGCAGACAGTGCTACAGCTCCGAAAAAAAAGAGGGATTCATAAAAACCAAAGCCATCCCCATCAGAAGAGGAATATTCCAGGGAGACACGCTCTCTCCTCTCCTTTGCTGCTTGGCACTGACACATTTATCTGACATGCTAAATAGAACTGGATGCGGATACAAATGTTACGGCAAAACAATCAGCAACCTCTTATATATGGATCACCTAAAACTATATGCTACAAATGATAAACAGCTGGAAACACTACTACAGACAGCACATGGATTTACCAAATAAATAAATATGAAATTTGGCTTAGAAAAATGTGCCAAAGCAAACTTGGAAAGAGGAAAACTAGTTAAGAGTAGCAAAATCACACTAGAAAAATCCAATTAAATAAGAGAATTAGACCAAAGCCAGACATACAGATATTTAGGAATCAATGAACTAGATAGGATACAACACACAAATGAAAGAAAAAATAATAAAGAAATACTATAGACGAGTTAGATTAATGCTGAAAACAGAGCTCAATGCTAAAAACAAGATAATAAGCATCAACACTTTAGCCGTTCCAGTTATAAGTTACAGCTACAATATCCTTAACTGGACACTAAATGGACTAACCAAAATAGACAGGTAAACAAGAAAAATAATGACAGGATATAGGATGCACCACCCAAAATCTTACATAGAAAGGCTATATATACAACGTATATAAGGTGGTAGAGGTCTTATACAGCTGGAAAACTATTATAAAATGACCACCATAGGACTGCAAAATACCTACTTCAGAAGCAGGGAAAACTAATACAAATAGCCACAAAACATGAACAAAACGAAAAACTGTTTTCAGTATTTAAGGAAGCTGAAAAATACAAACAAGAAGTCATACTACCTAACAAATATGAAGACGAAGAAGAAGAAACAACAAAAGCTATAAAACAAATGAAATCCAAACTAAAGCTAGAACAGCAACGGACCTTGATAAAACGATGGCAAAAATAGCCGCTTCATGACAGGCATTGGGCTAAACTAAACGCAAAAGCAATAGACAGAGAAAAATCCCAGCAATGGTTGAGAAGCGCAGGACTCAAAGCGAAGACTGAAGGATTTTTAATTGCTGCACAAGACCAAAGCCTCCCCACCAGAAATAATGAAAAGCCTCCCCACCTTATAATGAAAAGAAATATAACAAGTAACTGCAGAATATATGGAGATGGTCAAGAAACAATAAATCATATTATCTCTGGCTACCAAGTCCTGGCTAAGAAAGAATATATTCACAGACACGACAGAGTTGAGATCTTCATACACTGGAAGCACGTTATAAAAATAAAACTACTGAATAATAATAATAATAATAATAATAATAATAATAATAATAATAATAATAATAATAATAATAATAATAATAATAATAATAATAATAATAATAATAATAATAATAATAATAATAATAATGAGTATTCCTTGCGATCATAATATAGCGGCGTGTTTATTAATTGACATGAGCATTCCTTGCGATCAGAATATAGCAGCAAAAGAATTTGACTAGATCAGTAAATAAAAAGACTTGCTAATAGAAAATGAAAAAAATGTGGCACCTCAAGGCGACTACCGTACCAGTGATTGTAGAATCTCTAGGAATGATAAAAAAGATACTGAAACCTATTTGAAATTGATACCAGGCTTACCATCCCTAAAAGAAGTGCAAAAAATCGTGTTAACTGTAACGACTCACGTAGTGAGAAGAGCATTATCGCTGTGAAAATAACACTCATTCCTGAAATTATTATATTTTTTTAATACATATTTTACCTGAGAATTTGCGTGTGTAAACTTGGAATGCATACAATGAGCTTCTCTGCCCTAGGTGTACGGAAAACACTCAGCGAGAAATGGAAGAAAATTTGAAGAAGAAAAAAAAACAACAACATAATAATAATAATAATAATAATAATAATAATAATAATAATAATAATAATAATAATAATAATAATAATAATGGTAACTGAATATAATACATGTTACAATAACAGGCGATTCGAGGATGAAATGTAAGGAAACAGAAAAAATGAGAAATACCAGCCACTGTGGGACTAGATAGGAAAGTTATGGGGCATGAGGAAAGTAATGGTAATTGGAGCATTAGGAGCTGTTTCCAAGGACTTTGAAAAGACATATTAAGAATACTGGAGCTGCTGCTGGTTCAAAATGATCCAGAAGACAGCATTGTTGGGCCCAGCTCGCATTCTAAAGTAAATATTGTCTCTTTGAGTCACAGCAGAAGGTACTAGAAGAAACATTTGGCAATTTGTTATTGCCTGCTTTCAAGAAAAGGATAACCGGTAATCAAGAACTTTCCGAGAGTCTTTCAGAATAACAACATCAACAACAACAACAACAGCAACCATAATGATAACAATGATAAAACCAGGCATAGTGTTAATTGAGAAAGAATGGTAACGTTACTGGATCATAGATGTAGCATTCTCAGCTGACAACAAGGTATGCGATAAGGAAGAAAGAAAAGTCGATAGATATGACTGGTTATCTTGGAAAGTTAAGCAGTTATGGTCGGTGAAAAGAGTGGTAATATTACCAATAATTGTTGGAGCCCTGGGAACAGTGAGCAAAAATCTTGAGATGTACATGAAACAAATAAGGGCTACAATAAGGGTAGAGCACTTGCAGAAAACAGCAGTGCTCAGAACCGGTCGAATACTCCGGATGGTGCTCGAAAAATAAGATGTGTTACTTCAGTTCATTGGTAGGGAACAGCTGGCACCGGAATACATCTCCAGCGTTAGAAGCTCTGCAAAGAAAATAAATAAATAAATAAATAAATGATAATAATAATAATAATAATAATAATAATAATAATAATAATAATAAGAAGAAGAAGAAGAAGAAGAAGAAGAAGAAGAAGAAGAAGAAGAAGAAGACGAAGAAGAAGAAGAAGAAGAAGAAGAAGAAGAAGAAGAAGAAGAAGAAGAAGAAGAAGAAGAAGAAGAAGAAGAAAAATAACGATAATAATAATAATAACAACAACAACAACAGCAACAATAATAATAATAATAATAATAATAATAATAATAATAATAATAATAATAATAAGACTTAAGACTGCTCCGAAACTTAAGACTTCTCCGAAACTTAAGACTGCTCCGAAACTTAAGACTGCTCCGAAACTTATCCAAAAACATCGGAAATAAAGACATCGCATGGAGCCAAAAAAATAGCTGACAAAGGGTTGGACTATATCCGAGTAAGTAATACTCATTGAAATTTATTTCTATTTTTCCAAATATAATGATGTATTTTAACTTGATACCTCCACTACCCGCACAGCGATCGTAAACGCACGTGTTACATCAAAATCAGACCATCTTCGAACTCAAAAACACCCACCCAAGAATAACAACCGAGAAGGACCATTAAATTAACGAACTTAACACCTGAGCAACTCTGGGCCCCAATAACAACTGAAGAGGTCACCAAGACACTGCAAAGACTAAGCAAATGGAAGGCACCTGGACACGACAAGATCCCCAATTTCTGGTTAAAACACCTGCCAGGAATGCATAAAAAGCTGGCAGAAAACTTTAACAACATACTAGCAGAGCCAGAGACAATGCCTGAATGGCTCACAAAAGGGAAAACCATCTTAATCCCCAAATTCACGGAAACGGAGAAACCACAAAACTATAGACCTATAACCTGTCTCCACACGATCTACAAAGCTTTTACTGCAATAATATCGCAGAGATTGAGTAAACACCTGGAAAATAACAACCTGTTTCCAGAAGAGCAGAAGGGATGCTGCAAGGGCTCATACGGCTGTAAAGATCAATTATTGATCAATAAAGCCATAACTGAAGACAGCCGCAGAAAGAAGAAAGGCCTCAGTATGGCCTGGGTGGACTACCAAAAGGCCTTCGACAGTTTTTCCCACACGTGGATTCTGGAAACGCTAGCCATAATCAAGGTGGCACCAATTATTATAAAATACATAGAGCACTCAATGAACAAATGGCACACAGTGCTACAGCTCCAAACGAAAGAGGGACTTGTGAAAACGAAAGTCATCCCCATTAGAAGAGGAATATTCCAGGGAGACACGCTCTCTCCACTCCTGTTCTGTCTGGCACTCACACTTTTAACATAATTGCTAAATAGAACTGGATGCGGTTACAAATGCTACGGGAAAACAGTCAGCCACCTTCTATATATGCTAAATTATATGCTAAAAACGACAAAGAGCTACAAACACTACTACAGACAGTACACGGCTTTACCAAGGAAATAGATATGAAATTCGGATTAGAAAAATGTGCCAAAGCAACCCTGAAAAGAGGAAAATTAGTTAAAAGCAGCAATATAACACTAGATAAAGCCAATGAAATAAGAGAACTAGACGAAAGCCAACTATACAAGTATTTAGGAGTCAATGAACTAGATAGGATACAACATACACAAATGAAAGAAAAAATAAAGAAAGAGTACTATAGACGAGTTAGATCAATACTAAAAACAGAGCTCAATGCTAAAAACAAGATAATGGGTATCAACACTTTAGCTGTCCCAGTTATAAGCTACAGCTACAACATCCTTAACTGGACACTAAACGAACTATGTAAAATAGACAGGAAAACAAGAAAAATAATGACAGGATATAGGATGCACCACCCAAAATCTGACATAGAAAGGCTATATATACAATGCACAGAAGGTGGCAGGGGTTTATACAGCTAGAAAACTATTATAAAATGACCACCATAGGATTGCAAAAATACCTACTCCAGAAGTAAGGGAAACTAATACAAATAGCCACAAAACACGAGCAAAAGAAAAAACTGTTTTTAGTATTTAAGGAAGCTGACAAATACAAACAAGAAATCAATCTACCTAACAAATACGAAGAAGAAGAAGAAGAAGAAGAAGAAGAAGAAGAAGAAGAAGAAGAAGAAGAAGAAGAAGAAGAAGAAGAAGAAGAAGAAGAAGAAGAAGAAGAAGAAGAAGAAGAAGAAGTAGAAGAAGAAGAAGAAGAAGAAGAAGAAGAAGAAGAAGAAGAAGAAGAAGAAGAAGAAGGAACAAAAGCTATAAAACAAATGAAATCCAAACTAAAACTATTACAGCAACGGACCATGATAAAACGATGGCAAGAAAAGCCCCTACATGCTAAATACTGGGCTAAACTAAATGCGAAAGATATAGACAGAGAAAAATCTCAGCAATGGATGAGAAGCTCAGGACTCAAAGCAGAGACTGAAAGATTTTTAATTGCTGCACAAGACCAAAGCCTCCCCACCAGAAATTACCAAAAACACATAATGAAAAGAAATATAACAAGTAACTGTAGAATATGTGGAGATGGAGAAGAAACAATAAATCATATTATTTCTGGCTGCCCAGTCCTGGCTAATAAGGAATATATTCACAGACATGATAGAGCTCGGACCTATATACACTGGAAGCTATGCCAACACTATGGAATAACAACAGAAAAAAAGATGGTGTAAACACATGCCAGAAAAGGTCACAGAAAACGAGAAAGCAACCATATTCTGGGATGTACCT
>NC_142930.1:57943224-57983224 GCF_046866305.1 Octopus bimaculoides | reverse complement strand
TCATATGTACACACACAGGCACATACACACACACATACACACACACACACACACACACATATACATATATATATATATATATATATATATATATATATATATATATATATATATATATATATATATATATATATATATATATATATATATATATATATATATATATATATATAGGTGGCCGCCTACACTTTTTTCTGCAAAATAGGGGTAGTTTATCCTGTTCAGGCTATATTATTTGCATTATCCTGCGTTTGAAAATTTAAAATCACTTCTTTAACTTTCTAAGACATCTCAACGCTTCTAAAAGCAAACTTCGTTTGTTTGTTTGTTTACGTTTATCGTAATTTGAATTTAATATATATATATTATTTTGCAGGATTGTTACAACCATTGTCTTTTGAAAGAATGGACTTTTACAACATTTTTCTGCTAAGTATCCTTTGCCCTTTCAGGTTTATACCCGATTACTTATCGCATTGTTTTATGTTCTGTTTAACTTCTCATAAAAGTGGACTTCACCTCAACTTGGGAAAATAACATTTCGGAGAAGTTCTCGAATCTTGTTTTCAATTTGCAAAAATCTCAAGTTTAAATCTATGAGAGCCATTACTGTTCAATTCATTTCAGTTGACATTGAACCTACACTCTATCTTAAGAATTTGACATGAATCGACACCCTGTCCACAACTGTAAAATCTAAAGCAAGCTTTAACCTCAATACTAACATCAAATTACACAATCCCCTAAACCACGATCGAGATTCTTACTCAGCTTGCACTAAAGCACACTTCTCCCTTAACCGGTGTCGGAATATTCCAAGGTTTTGTCAATGATATTCTGTAACTTGTATTTTGCAGAGTAAATCTAACGCCAGACAAAGAAGGGACACTTTTTGTTATAATCTATGTAGCTATTCCAAATATAACTACGGTAAGTTAAAATCATGTTTCTCTTATTAACGGGAAGTACACGCGCAAATGCAGATTCACGTACCTTAAAATGCAGTCTACTATCAAATTATGGCTTGAAAAACCTCTTTCAGTAGTAATTGCATGCGATTCATATAACACACAACATAGCGTAAGTGCAATGTCTCTGTGTACACAACTCATTCGGCACCATATGAAGGATTTCAAAAGTACGAACAAGTTTAGTGCGAACTAGGGAAGTGTTGTTTTACGTAACATTTCAATGTTCTTAATGATAAAGAACGGAATATTGGAAATGTTAATCCTCTCAGACAAGCGTTTTCATAATTTAGTAACCATATCAGTTGACCAGTTGGAATTATCTTTATACGTGTACACAACTTCGTCTCTAACAGAATATCAAAATAAAAGTACTAAAATGGATACACTTATAAAACAGAGTCATATGCCTTACTGAAAGATATCAATCGTGTGATATACGAAACTAATATGCATCTGTGTTGATCTAGTTTTGTCAAATGATCACATTATATAGCTTTTCAAAATTGGGATAACCAATCTATGATTAATCCATAAATTGGAGCTCTGCCCTGTAATTGCATTTCCAGTCCTCAAATTTTATGGTTCCAAATTTTATGGTTCCAGTATTAGTTTTAAGTAATGAACTAATACTACATATAACGACACCAAGTGTAAAGGGTGCATTGCCATGTTCACATACAACGTTGAAGTTCATATACAACGTTGCTGGTGAATGAACTACAGCTCTCCAGTTTTCAGTATTTCTTTTATTAACATTAACTTTTATTAATAATTTACTTTCGAGATAGAAGTAACGAATAGTTTGGTTATGCGATCATGAAAAACAGGCTGGGAATAATATGTGGTGATTGACTAAGAAAGCATCTAAAACCAGACTACCGATTAGTTAGCAGAGAAACTAAGAACTAAATTACTGGAATTAAATATGAAGTAGATTACGTAATGTAGACAAAATATTACATAGAAACCAGGTAATGATCTATTAAGCGCAAACTTGTAGTTTAAGTAAACATTAAGACAGCAATATGAACACTGTAGTGTGATAAACTTAGCACTATTTTATGGTTTATTTCTAATGCATTTTTATGTATATAATTTAAGATTTATTTTGGAAGGGGTATATCCTCACGACAGATTCATGGAGTTGTCAAATCATGGGAACATGGAATCACATAAGATGCATTCATACTAATTTAATGTGAGATTATGCTTCACAACCTGGAATGTTTGTTCAATAAACAAGTTATTTCCCATTTACAACATATAATTTATACTTAAGGTGACTAGATTTATAATATTTCATAAATTTTCATTATCTAATGAATGTATTTGATTTCAGTGATATCTAATATAGAATTTCGCTACCGTTGTTGCCGTTGATGGTGTTATGCTTATTGGTCATGTTTACATTATGGGTACGAATATTATTGTAGCTATTGATATTGTATGAATAAGAGTAAATTTGTGATGTTTATCTGTGAATAATCTAATATGATTATCGATCAGTCTCTAATAATTGGTTAATAGAGTTTGCAGTTTTTCACTTTAAGCAGACATGCAGTCACTCACGCAGCCTGTGAGTAAGAGTATGTGCCTGTGCGTGTACGTGTGTGTTTATTGTGAGCGTTCGTGCGTTTGTGTTTGTGTGTGTGTGTGTGTGTGTGTGTGTATGTGTGTGAGAGAGAGAGAGAGAGAGAGAGAGAGAAAGAGAGAGAGTTTGTGTTCGTATGTGTGTATTTGTGTGTGTGCAAAAAGAGAAAGATAGGGTGAATGAAATACAAGGTAGAAAGAAGATGCTTATGAAAACTGAAGTATATATGAAAACTGGAAAAAGGAAGCATAATTGTTAACGTACGATTCAATTGCGGACATCAGTTTTATTAAAACTATCCTTCACATTGATCTGTACCAACTCAAAATAGTTAAAATTGAACGCGTTAAGTCCTTTTATATGTTCTTCATAAACAGACGCATAACTTTGAGTTAGACTGCATATGGGAATGAGTTAAGATAATGTGAAATTAATGGAATAGTATATATGTAAATTTAACGTTACATGAAAACTGTGGAAAGTTTTTAACTCAATTTGAAGAGCTTTGTTTCTGGTGCTCATCGAACAAGCATATTAATATCATATAAATATTCTAAATGGAATTTGACAAATATGTATAGATTTTGTGTTTCGGTAATAAATCTAGTATGAGTAATAATACGTATCTCTGTGTGATAATCTACCAGGCTTTTATCAGTTTTTCTCTATATATAGTTAGAAAGTAAATTCCATCTCTAATTTATGCACGCACGTACACACACACACGCACGCACACCCACACACATATGCACGCCCAAACACAAACATATGTGTGGTTTGTATGCATGCCTACGTTTGTGAGTGAGAAAATGCGTTCATGCCTGTGAGATACGACACATATCTGTAATACAACTTTACGGAAATGTAAATTTAACTGAAATAATTCTGAAGTTGGAATGAATATTGAAGATTTCGTTAATCAATAACTAAGAATGAAATATTGAAACAAAACCAAATTAGTACAAAATAACTAATTCCTTGCATGTTGTTGTAGTGAATTGAATGTAACAATTATTTGATCGCACGAATTTATGTAATTTTAATATGCTGTTTTATGTTGATGCATCCTACATTTCCTCTTCTTATAGTATGTTCTTATCTTACATATACTCTTCTTATCGCCTTTCATTTGTTCTATACTAATACGGGGATTACATAGTAGTTGTGAAACGTCTAGTAAAATTACAAATCGTTTATGTGTGCGTATTAACTTCGTTAATTCAATTTTTTTTTGTTTTTTTGTAGATATGAAGATATATTTTCCTTCATCATTCAGATATTTTGTTCGTTTAAACGAACCTGTCACATGATTGCAGATATTTAAAACGAAGACGTCAGAATAATAAGAACGCTGTACGGGGGGCTTATTTGCGTAAATATTCATCTTTTTCTAGCAGATTTCAAACTACGTTAAGATCAACTTTCCATTTCATATTTTTGAGATCTATAAAATGAGTACCAGTAAAGTAGAGGGATCGATTACTTTGCCCATACACGCCAATCGTATTCTAGTATTGTGTCAATATTAGAGTCTAAAATAATGAAAACTAATATGATGTATAAAATTACAATATATATTTACTATAGAGGTGTCTTATTAGCAAGACCAAACATGAGCCATCAAACTTTTAAGTTTTGATGAAATTACTGCAAATGATTGAAATTCTACAACTGTAATATTAATCGATATTCAAACGTTACTCAAAATTAGTCAAAAGAAAGCACAACAGTAAACGACAAAGATAAACAAACTGTTTTCATCAGAATTATGATTGTCTGATTATGAACTCTCCTATTGCTTATCAAACGCATGCTCAAATATAAACGGCTTCAGAAAGACGATTGTTGAATATATAGGACTTAAAAACTGTCAGTCATTTTTTAACACGCTTTCCAAATTATTTAAAATGTCAATTGGAATGCAATTCCAGCTTGAATAAGATAGGGAGAAAGCCAGCTACTATTGTGCTGAAGCTATTAAAGAATATAA
Organism: Octopus bimaculoides; assembly: GCF_046866305.1. Taxonomy (NCBI): domain Eukaryota; kingdom Metazoa; phylum Mollusca; class Cephalopoda; order Octopoda; family Octopodidae; genus Octopus; species Octopus bimaculoides. The sequence continues at coordinate 57,978,672 of NC_142930.1, read as the reverse complement.
TATCACCAAATATCAAAAGAACAGAAGTGATATCACATGTTAAGCAATCAAACCCATCACAAAATTCTCTAGAACAATACACATCAGGCACAGTGGATAGCAAAACAATAAAAATATGCTAAATTTCAGCGCTATTGATTTGGACATTTAGATATCATATGTACGTATTTTACACACTAAATATTAAGAAAAACAATGTAAAAATATGACTACAATTATGTGATGATAAATATATACCTCTAAAACATGAACCCAATGAATTCAGGGAAAAATACACCTTGTAAAAGAATAAAACAACAAACCACCATTAATCATATGTTTTGTTTCAATTTGCAACTTGCATATCGAACAAGAAAGGTGGAGATGCATCCAATTAAACAAATAACATTTCGCAATATATTAAATCAAGTTCTTAAGCTTTAAAAAAGAAAAGTTTTAGTGCATAATGCGTTTCCTTTAAAACTTTTTCCTTTCCTATCATGAGAGATCTCTTTAACGGACATCAGTACGAAAGGCACTTATCTCTGATTCCAAAAAAGATATGGATAACAAAAATTGATATTCCAAACGAGCTTACCTTAGAACAAGCAAATATCGTTAAGATTTTTAAAAAATACTCTGTTGACTGAAAACTATTACCGAGCGCTTGCGTCAAAAATACGTTAGGAATAAGAATTAAAATAATTTTTTAAGAATATATTTAATCTTCTTCTTAAGTGAAAACATAAAGTAGATATTTATTGTTTTATTAAATTTATTGTTTTATTAGATATTAAACGAATGGTTTGCTTGCATGATGGATTGATTTTACCAAAGAAATATTCAGAAGTCGACTCTGAAGTCTGCATATTTATTAGAGTAAATCGTTTTCTGTCATTGAATTCTTTGACTTCATTCATAAGAGCACTAAATTTATACACTTTTTTAATGTACCTTATTATAATTCTGATGTTCTAGGTTGAAACGCCAGTATTGCTGCCTTAATGGATTGTTCTGTTACTTGCTTATCGCTTTTGAGATTAAATTGTGGTTGGAATATATATATGTAGAGAGAGAGAGAGAGAGAGAGAGAGAGAGAGAGAGAGAGAGAAAGAGAGAAAGAGAGAGAGAGAAAGAGAGAGAGAGAGAAAGAAAGAGAGAGAGAGAGAGAGAGAGAGAGAGAGAAAGGGTTGTATGTGTGTATGTATTAATATATATAGACGAATGAGTAAATAAATGTGTTTGTGCTTAGTTTTTGCGTATATTGTGTGAACATACAAGGAAAGTAATTGCTTTAACGGTTAATGCAGTAAATCGAAATTTGAATATGTATGATTAGTAAATGTTTAAACAAATATCTAAGGCCAATTCTATTGTAATTTTATGTTATTGTGTATCATTTGGAAACCAATATTCTTTTAGTTGAGAGTGGATATGTAAAGCGATATTGAAAGCGTTTAAACTCATCTGAGGATTCGTGATATAGATATTAAATCGCAATGCTATATAAGGAAACACAGCTTCGGTGTAGACGGTCATTGATTTTAAATGGGTACAATATATAAGAATAAGTAAATGTATATTTATATCAAAATACTGAGTAAACATAGAAAGGTTTTCATTAATTTCAAAATCGAAGTAACTGCATGGAGAGTGAGTGTGTAACTTACATAATTAAATTCTGTAGAAAATACATAAAAAAATCTGAACATTTGCTCATCATACATATTTAAAATTCAAATTACTGTTCCAATCGTTTGCACTACTACATCTCTTGCATATTATCATGATATGGAATTTAAAATTTTTATTTTGTTATTGCTCTTAAAATCTTTTCCAACATGTTGGTATTCTTAAAGCGCTACTTCTCCTTTAACTGCTACTTCTACTGAATAAATACACCGCTCGTTTCATATTTATATTTCACGGCTATTACACTTAGCCAAACCTATATATATTTCAATCACCTCGCGCCACTTTCACTATTATATAACTACAATTGTGTTCATAGTTCATGACAACGTGATCAGTCAAAAGATGAAATGCACAGATGCACTTACTCACAAAAATGACATACATACATACATATATAATATTTGCGTATGTACAAGCATGTATTTTTTTTCATGTTGCCGCAACCGAGATGCGTCTTACAATGCTACATCAAGAATCTTTATTCCCCATTAGTCTCGATTAAGATTTTCATTTCTTGTTATATGTCTGTGCCATTACCATCAATATAGTTAAGTGGTCTTCTTTCTGTATTAGGGCACATGTGTCTCCAAGATAAAATATATGGTATGGTCTGTTTAGTATGAGAGCATGGTTAGTAATGTCTACTCTGAGTTGAACGATAATAGTAGAGAAGAGTGAAATGTGTTATACATCTCTTTAATATTGTATTCAAGCCATGCGAGTTTTAAGTCATCACGAGGAAACCGGTGCATGTATTATCAAGGCTGTCTTCAAGAACGTCCTTCTCCATAGTCGAGGTTTCAGCTCTATGTAGATGGACGTTCTCTACACACATCCTGAAGATCAGCATTCTTCACTTTGAAACACCTTGAACTGCTTTAAAGCTTACCATAGGCACTCCTTGCATATCATGAAGTCTTTCTTACTGTCATCAACATAGGGCCCAAGGTTCTTGAAGTCATATTCCTCCTTGAGATGTGTGTCATCCGTAGAACAAACTGGAAGCTGGCTTTCGCTATTATTGATCGTCATATATCCAATCGTTTTTTGCATAGAGAATTTGACCGACTTTGGCTGCAGCATTCTTAAGTGCCCCATGAAATGCAGCTTTAGTTAAGGTTAGTTTTAGCATTCCTAGTGGTACTAAATTCTTATTTGAACATTGCTTTCTTAAAATGTCTCCTGGCAGTTTCTACCTTTTCAGTGGAAGTCAAAGTTAAAGACGTCTTCTTTCTCATTTCTGGTAGCAATTCCAGTACTCTGTTGACGGTAGTGAGAGCCAGATGATGATATTTCCAAAGTTTACATGTAAAATTTTGCAGTTTTGTATGAGTAGCAACAATCTTTTGCAGTCCTGTAGCCTTTCATGTACTTGCCATTCCTATTGGCGATTCTTTTGCATGTGAAGAGTGAATCTGGAAGCCTTAGTACAGCAGGCATACACACACTCATATACACACATATAAACTATACATACATCGTACATGTGCGTTTCTATAATCAATACACACCCATTGCGAAATGCAAACGGCGAATATATATGTTAGTAATACATCTCATTATATACTTTATTGCAATACAGAAGCAAACTACTTATAATGGGATTCTATTAATTTGTTATAGGTTTCATGTATGTGTACGTATGAGCGTGTAATACATACATACACACATACATACATACATACATACATACATACATACATACATACATACAATAATTCGAACGGAAGCCTGGCCAACTCAAATTACATTGCGGGCTACTTCAATCACAGAAAGTCTTTTGAGAGCCACTAGTATACTTTATGCACTAATAGCCAAATAATCAAATTACATAATTGATTTTCATACATTTCTTTCGTTTAAAATTATAAAATAGTAGGGTATTGCTTTATTACCACTTATGAATTAAAAAAATGTCTTGAAACAAATGTTTTACACAAACAATTTTATTTTGAAATTAAACACAATACCTCAAGAAAGTATCAAGCGGGCCGCAGGATAAAAGTCTGCACGCTACATGAGGCACGCAACCTCCAGGCTTTCCGGCCCTGTACATACATACATGTATGTGCATGCACACATATATATGCATATAGATAATATATGTATATATATATATATATATATATATATATATATATATATATATATATATATATATATAAATATAAATATATATATGTATGTATGTGTATATATATATATATATATATATATATATATATATATATATATATATATATATATACATATATATATATATATATGTGTGTGTGTGTGTGTGTGTGTGTGTGTGTGTGTGTGTGTGTGTGTGAGTAAAAATAAATACAAAAAAAGGGTTTTGTATGATCGTGTATAGAGGAATATATTATTTTATTTAAAGGAGTTCCAACTCTGTTTTTATGTTTTATTTATATTCTTGTAAAATTAATGTGGGATATAGAATATGGAATATAGAATATATAATATAAAAATGGATGGTACAATGAAATGAAGTATTGAATGTCTTATTGAATATATGGGATATGTCTTATTGAATATATGAAATATTGAGTGTTCAATATAAAGGATTAAATATAGAAAGGCGAATACGTATTTTCAATACCTTTTGGTATTTCATCATGGCCGGTATCTGACAGACTGTAACAAATTATATGTATATACCATATATATATATATATATATATATATATATATATATATATATATATATATATATATATATATATATATATATATATATACCAGTTCTATATCCTATATCCGTCCATTTCCAAAATAACTCCTTATATTGAACTCTACTATTTCCTTCTAGTTAACCCTCTTATATCGTTTCTGATGAAGAGATATCCCTAATATTCCAGAAACAGCTGTAAGACTACCTTTCTCTTCATAAATGCCCCATAATTTCCACACAGCATTGGTTTTGTTGTCTCATTTTATTTAACATATACACAACTATGTACATACGTAGGTGTGTGTGTGTGTGGGGGGGGTATGTATGGATACAATATATATATATATATATATATATATATATATATATATATATATATATATATATAGTTATTTTGAAATGTAACTCAGGTGCGTGCGAAGATTAGCATAAGGCCTCTGAATAATCTAATAATTTAGTTTACCAATGTTGGTCTTAACGGAATCTCATAAACATGACGTCACGTGTCTTATTGATTAGATGTCCCCTGTGTGCACGTATATGCAGGTGCACATATGGACGCACATATGCAAATACACACATATATTTGTATGTATAAATATATGCATGCATCTTGCTGTGTTTTTGTGCTTGGATGCAAGTATGTGTGTATGCATGGTATGTACGTATGTATGTATGTATGTATGAATGGATGGATGGATGGATGGATGGATGGATATGTGTACACACATGTTGTGATCAGAAATGTGTACAATATAATGTTTTGAATTATATATTTGTATTCTGAAATATCGTAATATAATTGGATTCAAATCTAATATACTTACGTGCCTAAATTAACATATGATTTCCTTGTGACACAACAAAAGTAACTTTGTTTTTTGCATGGTGTACTTGTATCATTTTCGGTGGTTATATTAAGTTAGTACTATGAAACAAATTATCGAATTAAGTATGTGATAACTAACTAGATAAAGAAAATAGGAGTGAGACATATGCAGTTAGAATATTTTATATACGTTCCTCAGTATGAATTTAAATATTGCTCATCATTATGTTACTTATATACTGTAATCTCATGAATCAAATAAATATCGATTATTGTTGTCAACATCCTCGCTTTGAAGTCTGTCTTCCCCACATACGCCTTACGCTGTCTCTTCCTTAATTACAATTTTCTTATTACTAATCACATTTCACCGTAGCATGAGTAATCTATATTACGTAGGTATTTCCAATAAACGCAATGCCAACACTTTTCTTCCGGGTATTTTAAAATGAACCTTTTTAAAAAAAAATGTGTTATACTAAGCCTGTATAATGTCTCTTATCTCAGTGTTTCACTTATATATATTGATTTATTATTTTAAAATTTCAATTCGAAGAATTTACTGAAAACGTTTTTACTCTCAATTTTGCGTTCAGAACTCTGTTTCAGATGGACTAACAATGTAAATAACCAACATCAGACGTTGAGAAGTAGTGATCAACAATTAAATAGTGTAACTGTTGTAATTTTTCTTCATCTATAATTGAATTTTCTGATAGGTATAATATGACTACAAACAATAAATTTATAATTCATCTCAGCCAAACAAAACATTATTTAATTTTCGAAACAATATCACAAATGTTTATTTGTATATTCTCCATATCCACATACTTATTTTATAAAACAAAAGCTAAAATTTTTCTTTATACTTTTTCTAAGGCTAAGTGAGGTGTCAAACCACGTTAACACATGTGATTTTAACAATTCTTACTGCCTCTAGCGGTATAGTTAAGACAACGGAGTTATAATTTGCTAGCATTTTCTTTGTTTGTACTATGTGTAAGTAAACAAAATGACCTCTGCTTTTCAAATATCTTAATCACCATCGCCTTCTTCATCTTACTACTTTTTCTATTATTTCTTTCTAAAGACGTTAACGTTTGCTCGACCGGCGAAAAGCGAGTCAGTCAGGAATCCTCTACGTGATCATACAGCTTGTTAGAAATAGTAACCAAAGACCTCTACAATTATATCCTAGTAGTTCGAAAATATTTTAGATAACGTAGTCCTGTTACAGAAAGATGAACAATATTGACATGGGTTGTTTGTGATTGTAGATCTGTTCGATTAAGATTAACATTGCGCTAATCGGCCACGTCTTCTTTATCAAATAACACAGGATAAAGCTTCCAACATGTCAATGTTTTTGAATAAAATTTTTATCTGACAATTTTGAAATATAAATACTAAATGCATTTAAATATTAAGTATTAAAATAAAATGTCAGTATGAAACTTTTTGGTAAAAATCCAGAAATTTCTTGGAAAGTATTATGGAATAAAATGTTGTATTACGTAATTAAATATACTGGTTTCCAATTTTGCACAAGGCCAGCAATTTCAGAGGGTCAGTCAATTACAGCGGCCCCAGTTCTAGACAGGTACTCATTTTATAGACCCTTGAAAGGCAAAAATCAACCTCGGCGGAATCTGAACTCCGAATGAAAAGACAGGCACAATACCGCTAAGCAGGTTGCCCGGCGTAGTAAATTTGTTACCAGCACGCCGCCTAACGCAATTTACTATATTAATTTATTTCAACTAATAATGGTTTATATTACATGTAAATAATGGCAAATATAATCAAAAACAATCTTACCATACATATTAAAATTTCTTTTATTGACTCTAGATACAAAAATTTTATAAGTTAACATTATTTAAAGTTGAATATGAATACTGGAAATAAGAGACAAACTATTAACCATCAATTGTGGGAGGGGGGGCAAACTGGTTGCGAAAACATATAAAAATAGATTTCTCCCATTGGTGATAGATTATATATTGGAAGGAGTGAAACTGATTTTACAAAAGCCAAATTAGGCTTTATCAGGATTTTAACTCATAATTTGAATAGAATACCCAAATCATCTAATTAGTTCTCTGATGCTTCTGCACTTTTAGTGTGCAGTAAAATGTTGGAACGAGGGCAGCAATTCTGGTATTTATATCATCGACCCCACTAAAGGCAAAGTCGACCTCGGTAGAATTTGAACTCAGAACGTAAAGACAGACGGAACGCCGCTAAGCATTTTGGCCTGCATGCTAACGATTCTACCAACTTGCCGCCTTGAGAGTGCAGCAAAATATTAAATGTTAGAAATATACGAAGATGGGCGTAACATTTGCACATTTAAATTTCGAACAATTTAAAATAATAATAGAAAATTTATTTTATGCTTATTGTAGTTAAGGCCAACAGTAATCAAGCCTGATTTTTCTGTCCCGCCTACAGGCATTGTAACCCTATATTTTCACAACGGCTGATTGTCGACTATGTTAATCAGTCACTTCGTTGCTTAATGTAATACAAGTGCGAACTGATTGAACAACTTGGGGTTATCAGCTAACGTAAGTACATAACTTCTACTGCAGTTTTGAAAATTTCAACATTATTTATACAGCTTTGCTTTTTATCGATACAAATTGTATAACAGTAAAACTACACAACATTAACATTTCTACCAGTTTCTAATAAATCCCATCCCAAACTCCATCAACCTGTTTACTTTAATAATCTTATCTGCTGAGTTACAAGAAGCACAATTCAGCGTTTGCATAGCAGAATAAAACGTGGAAAATGGCGGAAAATTAATTGAAATACTTTAGTCAGAAATCCGATATTTAATCCACCCTGATATTACAAAACTTGAACAAGTGATTAAAGGAAAGACGCTTATAAAAAGAAACGTTATCAGTGCTGACAAGAACAACATAAATATTGATCATATATTACAAGTAAAGGATCAAGTCTGTTAATATTAAAAGTCAGTGTTGCTTCTAGGAGTAACAGTAGAAGTATTAATGACTGAAAAACGCAGCTAGTTGGCAGGATCATTAACACGCTGGATAAAACGCTTGTCGGTCTATAAACCGTCTTTACGTTCTGAGTTGTAATACTGTCGTGATCGACTTTGTTTTTCATCCTTTCGGGTCGATAAAATAAATACCAGTTCAATAATAATAGTCGATATACTCGACTTCCCTACAACCCTAAGACTGCTGGTCCCGTGACAAAATTTGAAACCTTTATTTATATATTTACCTTTACAGATCTAGATGTAATACATGCACATGACTACTGTTAGCGCAACTTTGGGTTGTGTTTACGAGACAAAAAACGTAAAGTTGTACTGGAAATTGTCCATATTTCATAGATTATATACTTTAAACTGTAGAATTCGAGCATAAAATTCATTTCATAGGGTTGATATTATAAAATACGACAACCGATTAATTTCCACAATTTCAAATCGGGCATGTATATTTGAATGTCATACATACATTACACATACGTGCGTTTTGTTTTGTTTAGACACCTGTATATATATAGATGTATATTCATATACATAGATATTGTTATATATATCCATAGATATATAAATACTTAAGCATATATTGATATATATGTACATATATGTATACAAACACATATTAGGATAGTACAGTTTTCACGAAGCTTTATCTGAAATGTTTTAAATATTGTGATTCAAGTCGAAAGCATGCTAGTTATAAGAAAAAAAAAATTAATAATGCAGGTCAATGGCTAGTATTATCACTTGCCATTTCAATATTTCAGAAAATGAACAGAGAAAAGGTGTTAAGGTCTGGCCACCTGACTCTCCTGCTCAGTAGCGTATGTGTAGAGGAACGTATATACAAATACACCCCCCCCCATATATATATATATATATATATATATATATATATATATATATGGAGGCGTACTCTTAACGTAGTTCTCGGAGTGATACAGCGTGACACACTGTGTGACAAGGCTGGCCCTTTGAAATACAGGTACAACAGAAACAGAAAGGAAGAGTGAGAGAAGTTGTGGTGAAATAGTAGAGCAGGGATCGTCACCACCTCTGCCGGAGCCTCGTGGTGCTTTAGGTGTTTTCGCTTATGAAACACTCACAACGCCCGGTCTGAGTATCGAAACCGTGATCCCACGACCGCGAGTCCGCTGCCCTAACCACTGGGCCATTGCGCTTACACACGCACACACACGCGCGCGCGCACACACACATACACATATATACGAAGAGAGATCGGGAGAAAGAGAGACTGATATATATATATATATATATATAGAGAGAGAGAGAGAGAGAGAGAGAGTTATTAATATTTCTAAGTCTCTCTAAAGGAGACTACGGCAGCGGTACTGGAAATTAATAGTTATCGCCAAGCCAACATGGCAGTCCCAAAATTAGGACGAAAGCTGCCGTGAATTAGCTCCAAGAAGCCATCGCCTCTAGCTAGCTATGTGACACACGAAACCTGTGTCCTTTATAACCTTCGAACAGGGGAGATCAGCAGTTTCCCCTTGCTGGTTTTGCTGCTCTGCATTGACAAGGGGCAACACCCTGAAACTAGTCTGCAGATGCCAGACCAGCAAGGGGAAACTGCTGACCTCCCCTGTTCGAAGGTTATAAAGGACACAGGTTTCGTGTATCACATAGCTAGCTAGAGGCGATGGCTTATTGGAGCTAATTCACGGCAGCTTTCGTCCTAATTTTGGGACTGCCATGTTGGCTTGGTGATAACTATTATATATATATATATATATATATATATATATATATATATATATATATATATTTATTTATTTATTTATTTATTTATGTGTTTCAGCCAAGTGGCTGCGGTCATGCTGGTGCACCACCGTGAGCAACAAAAATTGAATAGGTTATAGCAGTGCGTACGTTTCGTACAAGTTGCATTTATTCATGTAGTGATAACACTACAGAAAATACAATGAAAATGTACTCCTCGCCTGCATAAAGGAATTTCATTTTAGAAAGTCATTTTGAAGATACATTTTCATTGTATTTTCTGTAGTGTTATCGCTACATGAACAAATGGAACTTGCACGAAACGTACGTACTGCTATAACCTATTGAATTTTTGTTGCTTAACTTCAAATTTTATTCACCAAATCTCTTGATTTTGTTTTTGGTTTTTATCCTACCAAATTCTGGTGCCTCAACCATTTTAAGTACCTCATTTAATCTTTTGATTAAATCTATATTATTATATATATATATATATATATATATATATATATATATATATATATATATATATATATATATATATATATATATATATATATATATATATATATATATATATATATATATATATATATATATATATATATATATATATATATATATATATATATATATATATATATATATATATATATATATATATATATATATATATATATATATATATATATATATATATATATATATATATATATATAGACATATATATATATATATATATATATATATACACACACACACATATACATACATATATCTGTGTGGGTGTATGTACGTGAATGAGAGCGTTGTTTATAACATGCAAGAAAAAATGAACTCGCTATATAAGATAGAGTATAATTATATTCATTCGGCTACTCAATTATTGCTCTTCACCTTTACTTCAAGTTTCAAGTACCCCTGAAGGAACAGTCTTCCATGTTGGGCAATAACTTCGATTTACATGCCCATCTGATCAATCGCTTTTCGTAGTCTTCAAAAGCAGAGGTCATTGACCGACAAGTGTTTTTGATCTTCACTTTATCTCCTTTATTAGTTTCCGATCAAGGGCCATGCATGAATTTAAATACTTTTCGTTTCATCTAGGATCGCATTTTCGATTTTACTGTCAAGTTTATTCCACTGCTTGTTCAGTAAATATTTTACTGGTTCTGTTTATTTCAACCAATGAAATACATTTCCCTGGTATATTTGTCAAGTCAATAGAGCTGAATACTTGTTACCTCCTCCTTCACTAAGGCATAGGTATTGCTTTTATTCGTGTTTTTTTTTTTTCTGTTTGACCGTGGACAATATATCTCAAGAACCCTTAAATGGATTCCGATGAAACTTTAAGGGATGCTTGGCCTTGTGATCGATCCTAGACCAGACAAGGATTCTGGATTATTTTTCCTGTTTTTGATAGCGGTCGGGTTCATTTCTAATATTTTGGATTGCGGGAGATGTCGAGTTAATTTCGGATATTCTCATTTTAAAAATTATCTCTGGCTAATCGTTGAGAGGATGTTGGTGTTGCCTTGGCGTAGGTTTGCGCTCTCTGAGTGTTCTTGTTATGTATAAAATGTGTTCGCATTATTCGTACATACCCTGAGTATATATATATATATGTATGTATGTATATATATATATATGTGTGTGTGTGTGTGTGTGTGTGTGTGCAAGCATTATTATATGCAGATATGTATATGTGCATATATTCGTGCATTATACAAATAATATTTAAATCGTAAATGTATGCATACATATGAACTTACAAGCATATATAAAAAGGCAGAGTTATGGCTGTGTGGTAAGTATTTGCGCCCCAACCACATGATTCTGGGTCCAGTTCAGCTGTGTGGTACGTTCGGCAACTGAATTTCATAGCCCCAGTTGACAAAAGCATTGTGAGGGAACTTGGTAAATGGAAACTGAAAGAAATCCCATCAGACGTGTATGTATGAGTGTGTGCGTCTTTATGCTGTGTTTCTCCCGACTATATGGTAGTCGATGGAGGTTTGTTTTCCTCAATGTAAACTAGCGACTTGGCGATAAAAGAGCGATTAACAGGCTCTCAAAAAACAAGTACTCGAGTCGATTGGTCTTGCTGGCTGTGTGGTAAGTATCTTACCTACCAACCACATGGTTCCGAGTTGAGTCCCGCTGCGTTGTCGATTGATCTTGCTGGCTGTGTGGTAAGTAGCTTGCTTGCTAACCACATGGTTCTGAGTTCAGTCCCGCTGCGTTGTGCCTCGGGCCGACCAAAGCTTTGTGTGTGGATTTGGTAGACGGAAACTCTGTGTGCGTGCGTATATGTGTGTGTATGTATATGTATGTATGTGTGAGTGTCTGTGTTTGTTCCCCTACGTCGCTTGAAAACCGATGCTGGCGTGGTTACGTCCCCGTAACCTAGCGGTTCGGCAAAAAAATCAATAGAATAAATATTAGGCTTACAAAGAATATATCCTGGGGTCGTTTTGCACGACTAAAGGCGGTGCTCCACCATGGCCGCAGTCAGATGACTGAAACATAAAAGAATAAAAGAATAGGCGTAAGAGTGGCCGTGTGGTAAGTAACTCGCTTACGAACCACATGGTTCCGGGTTCAGTCCCACTGCGTGGCATCTTGGGTAAGTGTCTTCTACCATATCCTCGGGCTGACCAAAGATTTGTGAGTGAATTTGGTAGATGGAGACTGAAAGAAGCCCGTCGTATATATGTACATATATATATATGTATGTGTGTGTATATGTTTGTGTGTCTGTGTTTCTCCCCGCCAACATCGCTTGACAACCGATGGTGGTGTGTTTACGTCCCAGTAACTTAGTGGTTCGGCAAAAGAGATCGATAGAATAAGTACTAGGCTTACAAAGAATAAGTCCTGGGATCGATTTGCTCGACTAAAGGCATGCCTCAGCATGGCCACAGTTAAATGACTGAAACAAGTAAAAGAGTAAAAGATTATATATATGTATATATATATGTGTGTATATATATATGTATATATGTGTATATATACGTATATGTATATATATATATATATATATGTATATATATATATATATATATATATATATATATATATATATATATATATATATATATATATATATATATATATATATATATATATATATATATATATATATATACGACAGACTTCTTTCAGTTTCTGTATACCAAATCCACTCACAAGGTTTTCGTCGACCCGAGGCTATATTAGAATACACCAGACACCCAGGAAGCATAAGGTTGGGAAGCAAACTTCTTACCACGCAGCCGCATCTTACATACATACATACCTTCGTACATATATATATACATACATACATACATTCATACGCACACACACATATATATATATATATATGTGTGTGTGCCTGTGTGTATGGATGTGTGGATATACATATATATATATATATATATATATATATACAGTCAACAGCGACGCTTGCTGGGTTCGGCTTCTCCACATCGATTAGGGGCAAATACCCCGAAACTTATCTGTGGATGTTTGAACCACCGTGGGGAAGCTTATGACCTCCCCTATTCGAAGGTTGTAATGGACACAAGTTTGTATGCCATATAGCTAGCTGGAGGCGATGGCCTCTTGACGCTAATTAACAGCAGCATTCGTCTTATTTTTCTGGACTGCGATGTTAGCTTGGCTATAACTATTAGTACCCAGTACTGCTGCCGTAGTCTCCTTTAGAGACATTTAGAAATAATATTTATATATATATATATATATATATATATATATACATGAAGAACTAATAAATAGATAGAAGTATTCACACAGCATTGTTTATGATGCTTCGGGGCACTCCTGACCATAATATCAATAAATGTTGATTTATAGGATTGTTCGATTAGCAAGGCGACTGGTGTATTGCTTAAAAGTTTATTCAATCATTGTTTTTTCCGAAATCCAAAGGAAGCGAATTGACAATTTGCCAAAATGAAGGCTGGTTCTTAAAGTTGAAGTAAATCTTAAGAATAAAATTGCCTCCTTTGGTAAGAGAGATGTAACATAATAAAAGCCATCATACGAAGTTTATCGGCTGTTTACTTTAAACTAAATGGGAAGAATTTACATAAATACTAAAACAATAAATACCAAGACAGCAATTTTATCGATAGAAAGACTGCTATAAATGGTTCTTTACTTACAACCTTTTGCAATAATATATGTCTGAAATAAAAACATGTAATTATACAAACACACACATACACAAACACATACACATACACACACATAGTCACACACACGCACAGACACACACATACATATATACACACATATATACAAGAGATGTTATGAAGTTTCTGATTTTAGGTAAAAAGAAATACAAGCGGATAAGTTAATTGTGATTTTTTTCAACATATTCCCCTTTCAGCTTTACACGCTTATTGAAGCGATCCTTCAGATTTTCTCAGCCTTGTGAAAGAACTTCGAAGGCTGGAAACCTACTCAGGCGTTTCGTGATATCCTTAAAGACAAATTTTTTTAGCAACCCCTTGTATATATATATGTGTGTGTGTGTGTGTGTGTGTGTGTGTGTGGGTGGGTGTGTGTGTGTGTGTGTAAACGGAAGACTGGAGGCATATACAAGACTGGAGATGAAGAAAAAAGGTTGGGCGTTCCTCTAAAATCCTTATTAACAATTATAATTTCTGATGAACTTTTGACAAAGCAATACATGCTTTCTTGTATCAACTACTGTCTACAAATTCACTCTGTATATATGCTTATAAACCTTTAAGATTTCTGTTGAACGTATAAACAATTATGACCTTATTATACTGCCCATTGTGAACACTTTTATGTAAACTTTTAAGCTCAATGCCTCTCGTAAAGACTCTTATCACTGTATTTTAATACATCTATGTTAACTAAATTTTAACACCACAATGGTTCCGCAAAGCTTTTCACTTTGCTTTTGAAAACCATTTGTTAAAATAAGTGAACCCGGTCAAGTCAATAAACATCTTTAAAAGACCTCTGCATTTTCAAATCCTTTTCCCTATATATATATATATATATATATATATATATATATATATATATATCCATATCCCCACACGGAGTAGTATCATACATGCTAAAATCACTCATGACCTTGTCATTGTCTTCCATCCTCTTTCAATATAGAAACATTCCGAGTCATGTCACCCGTAACCGAGTGGTGAGTCTGTAAACAATGTGAGGTCTTGGAAGTGAAAGAACGGTTGCATAATATGTTAAGTGGTATGATAATAGCAAATGGAAAGTGTTCATATATTTATGAGAATATATACACGTATACAGAAGCACGCATATATTCATATCTGAGCATATGTCTCCAATGTATGTACGTGCTTATATATATATATGTATATATATATATATATATATTTATATATATATATATATATATTTATATATATATATATATATATATATATATATATATATATATATATATATATATATATATATATATATATATATATATATATATATATATATATATATATATATATATATAATGTGTAGTATAAGAATTACTAGGCAACAAATATCTTTTTGTTTCCTAAAATTATCTTTGCTTCTAAAGGGGATAATTGCAATTGAGAAAAGCACCATATGTGAAAGGGAAATATCGTGAATAAAGAACCCCTTAAAGCTGACATAACATTAATGAAAAGGAGAGGCTTATTGTCTAGAGATAAGAAAAAGTCATGATGGATACGTGACCTATCTCCAGCTGCCAAAGGACCTATATAAATATACATATATATATAAGTGTACAGCATATTTATCGATTAGCTAATTATCATTATTCAAAGGAATATGAGCTGAGGGATGTAACTCAGAGGGGCCAATATCATGTACGTGAACACCATAGAGAAATGCAGGTAGAAAATAATATATTATACAAAAAATTTCTTGATTTATTGAATCCATTTACACCTCTTATTGCTGTATCAGAGTTACGAGAAGGCAATTGAAATGAGCTCCGCATAGGAAGGGAAGATTCTCTCAGGATTCCAGAATCTTTCAAATTTGACACCCCTTTACGGAATATGATGTTAATACATATACTCCTATCTGTTATAAATATACATACCACTGGTCAACCTGAGTTATTTCTCTTACCTAATATTGTGTGTACATACGCACATTTATATGTACATACACACATATATCTATATGAAAAGCCTGCAAATATGTATACTGTTATGTACATTCGTGAATGGACATCGAAATAACGCGTGTAAAATTTTAGAACTATGCCACAATAATTTCTGTCGCCACTAATGCATCGAAAATGGAAAAAATGGGGGAAAAAACGCTTCTACTGATTTAGTAACTATAACATACGGTTTCCATTGCATCTTCTTCTGGTGACTTTTAAATGACCGTGATGAAATTACTTTAAAATACGACTTTACCATGTATTTTTTCTATGTGACTTTATCTTCTGCCTCAACAAAGAGGGTGGAGGGTGTATTGTAATTTACATCTACATGAAAACGTTACTGAATTTGATAAATTACAATATTTATGATATCTTTGTATACTTTTAGGCATTTGTAGAGGCAGAAGATGAAGTTATAGAAAAAACATGTTGAAGTCGTATTGCAGAGAAATTTCATCACAGTCATTTCAAAGCTACTCGAAGTAGATGCAATGAAAATTGTATTTTATAGTCAATATATAAGTAGGGGCGATGTTTTTTCACAGAAGATATTGTTATAGAGTCCTGAGATTTTACACCACTCATTTCGATGTACGTTCACAAATCTGACGCTCTGTCCCCATCACGAAATCGAAAATCGTGAAAAAACGCTCCATTCTAATATATATATATATATATATATATATATATATATATATATATATATATATATATATATATATATATATATATATATATATATATATATATATATATTTATATATATATATATATAGTTGAAATTTATAGAAGAAAAAATAACGAAGAAAGGTGTATGAACAACAAGCAGGTGTACTAGTTTGACTGTCGGGGAAATGAAGAAGTCTTTTATGTTTTGAGCCTACGATCTTCAACAGAAATGAATAAGAGAAAATAAACGGAGAGGGAATGAGAAGAAATGTGTAGAGTTAGTGGTCAAGCAACGCGAATGATTAGAAAAATTTTTTGAAACAAAATGCTGAAAGAAAGGGAGTGTTAAGTTAGAAGTTTGAGTCAGTCGGTTTGTAGTGGATGGAGGTAGTGAGAGCAGAGTGGTGTATAGTGACACAAATGTCGAGAAATTCGACGGAAAAGCAAAGGAGCGAAGATGGAATATTAGATTCAGTTCACGGTGAAGGCGGGAATCCGGATGTCCCCTGTGCAAATACAGTCGGAAAACAGACATATGTTGTAGCGAATGACTGGTAGGGCGGAAATGTCGTGAGACCGAGGAGTCATTGCTCAGTCTCATGTCTCGGACGTGCACCGCGAACCAGTCAGTTAAGCGGCGTCTCTTTTCATCTATGTATAGGGAAGGGTAGAAAGAGCAGGAGATGCAGTATATGACGTTGCTAGGTAAAGGAATCGGTGATATGATAGGGACGATGATGGATGCCTGTGAGGATGGTGGTGTTAGAGAGGTAGGGGCAAGTACGGTAGCCTGGGCGGCAGTAGGGAATGAGAAAGGGAGGTGTGGTTACTGAAGAAACTGTGGACCAAGTAGTCATGTAGGTTATGGGCTCGTTTGAAGGAGGGAAGGGGGTAGGTTGCGGAAGAAGTGAGAGGTGGAGGGGCCAGACTGGAGTCACTGCAAGGTTCGAAGAATTGTGCGTTGCAGGGGAGGGTGGAGGGGCGGTAGGTAAAGGGAAACGGGAGACGGTGGGGTGGGTGTGGAGAGAAAGAGCAGTGGTGCGGTCCACAGAACGTGCCGTAACAAGGGCACTGTGGTTAGTTGTGAGTGGGTATCCATGAAGGATGAAGTGGCGAGACATGAGTTGAGATTGAGACTCAAAGTCATGGTCGTCACTGCAGAGCCTGCGCAGACGGAGGAATTGGAGTAGGGGATGGAGAGCTTGGTGTGTGAGGGTGGAAGGAGAAGTTAAGGTAGAAGTGTGAGTCAGTCTGTTTGTAGTGGATGGAGGTAGTGAGAGCGGAGTGGGGGTATAGTGACACAAATGTCAAGATTCGACAGAATAGTTAGAAATAATGCAGGAGAATTCGAGAGCAGGGTGGAAAGATTGGACAAACAAGAGGAAGGAGTCTAGTTGTTCGCGGGAGAGCGAGGTCGTACCGATACAGTCATCGATATAACGACCGTATAGTTTGGGAGTAGGACCAGTGAATCGTGAGAATATTTGGGCCTCAACGTAGCCAACGAACAGGTTCGCATAGTTGGCGCCCATTCTCGTTCTCATGGCCACTCCCTAGAATTGTTGGTAAAAGTCACCCGCGAACGAGAAGCCCTTAAGGGAGAGAACAAGTTCGGCCGGATGAAGAAGTATGGAGGTGTCAGGTTGGGGTTAGGTCGAAGGTCCAGAACGTGTTTTAGTGGAAGAAGGCTTTCGTTGTGTGGTATCACCGTATATAAACTCTAATCAAGAGCGAAGATAGCAAGAGTCAGGAGAAGTTTAGAAGGGCCAGGAGAGAAAGAGAAAGAGTTAAAGACACGGAGAACATGGTAGTGTCGTGGATGTTGGAGTGGAGGAAAGCGACTGGGAGGAGCAAGCATACGGTCGAAGTATTTAGAGATCAATTCCGAGGTGCAGATTCAGGTGGAGACAATGGAGCGGCCAGGATGGTTGAGCTTGTGGTTTTTAGGAAAGAAGTAAATAGTGGAGAGCGGAAATGAGTTTGGTGGGGCGAAGAAGAAATGATGTCATGGATAGTGGAGGACACAGTCTGTTGGTAGTTAGGCATAGGGTTGGAGGGTAGAGGGCAATAAAAAGATTTGTATAGCAATATGTTTCAACACAGGATTTCACATCAGGTATCTTGCAAAACAAATACATAAATATAATAATTATTTGTCAAAATGAATGAAAGAAAAGGAATTACGAAGCAGCAAGCTCAGTCTTTTCTTTCAAACATATATTACTATCACGTGTATCTGCAAGTGCGATCTATTTTTTCCTTTTTATATTTCTTAATTTATCTTTATGCTTGGTCTGGAAAGATGATGTTCCCAAATCCATTAGTCTGACATTTGGAGTCTTTTACAATGTCATTTTCAATATAAAGTCGTATGTAGTACACATTGTCTGTTTTAAATCAAAATTATTCTACACTAATAGCGAAATACAAATCTAGATTAGACATATAGTGATAGATCACAATGATGTATTATCAAAAATATATCATGATATGAAATCTCTCAGGATTGAGTATTATATGATTTTAAATGCAATGTTGAGTATTTATTTTATGTGTTATATAATTATTCTCAACATACTTAAGAATTAAACGCAGCATGCGTGGGCACCAAATCATTCTAAGAGTTCAATTAAAAAATAAGATGGTGAAAGTCTTGAAATGTGAAGCTAATTGAATTAGGAAAACTATTTGTTCCTAAGGAAACGTAAAAGACTAAAAAACAGAGATATGAAATATCCTCAATAAAATCAAATTAAGATTGAACATAGTCGTTTTTCTTAATATAACACACATACTCACTGACACACACAGGTATGCACATGCACACACATATAGATAAACCTCCGTACATCTTCCATCGGACAAATTTCACTGAGATGCTATTGATCAACCGGAGCTTATAGAACGATGCACTTACTTGTCCCATGTGCCACATAATTGTGCGGAATTGACTTGAAAGTCGTTTCGAAACGAAATTATAAACTGAATATTAGGTTATGAATACGTCTATAATTTAACAATATCCTACTTGAGCTCCTTGGTGTTTTATTGTTTCAAGAAAACTTTGATTATTCTACTTGATTCTGCATCGTTTATCTAAACTTAAGTCTATCTCTTGTTGATGTAGTTGTGAAGAAAGTTATTAAACTGACACAAGTAAATAAATAGTATTTATTTCTTGGGGATTAGACACCCGTATCATAACAGTATCGCAATGTGAAATTACATAATATAATAATCAATTATGACCACCTCTTCTAAAGAGTTACGTTCAAATAATATGACGCAGCTTTTAGATTTCCCTATAGATACGAAATACAGCATAATTATTAAAACAACACATTTAAAGCAGTTTTTGTTTAAGATCCCGGAGAAACGTATTTGAGATGCTGCAAATTCGACTCGCTGTAGAACCATTTGTGCCAGCAATTGTTAAATTTAGAAGTGCAGAAGGCATACCACCTTGTTTCATTGATTAGATAAATTCTACAAAGATTTGAAACGATTAACTTTGCTGGTAACAGAAATTTTATAAATGATTCCGGATAATTTTCACAATGAATAATTTGTTATAGCAAAAACTTTTGCTATTTTGAGTTAGATATTTTTATCACATCATTTGGAAATTATTTGATATATAAACTGGAAATGAAGGCAATTCATCATCAATGTAATTATGTGGTTATGATGATTGAAATGCCCGGCTTATACTAATATACTTCGCAAACATTAGAACATGGCGTTAGAAAATCGCTGCAACTAAACCAACTTTAATTTCGAAATCACTTATGATAATTCTATTACACACCTGCAGTGTAAAATAATGGTACATTTTCGTCATGAGATTTCAATCATAGCATTGCTGGATATCAGAAAATATGTTCAAATTGCGAAATTCATTTTGATTAAGATTAGCTGTATTAAAGTAAGTTGAGATAGCAGTGTCCCACAGTATACTGCACTGACATTGTCATTGTTTTATATCTGAACAATGGAAAATATATTAAATAGAAAATGTAAAAAACAAATAGGAAAAATAGCAAAATCGATCATGCAACTTCAAAAGAGTTATTCGTTTGGTATTAAATTGCAAAAATGTAAGTTTTATTAAAGCTAAACCAAAAGTATGTGTGGTAAAGCAAACCTTCACACGTTAAATGTCGGTTCTGCAATACACAACATCTCAAACGGTGTCTAACAGAAGATTACCTATGTGGCTGGTCGTTGCAGAATAATTAGAGGCACTGAAATTATATTTTCGTATTCCACCTTACTACTGTAAAAAAAAGAAGAAAACAACGGACAGACTTGTTCCACTTGATATAATATTATAATGATAATTCAAACAGCAGCAGCAGTAGCGATAATAGTAGTAGTAGTAGTAGTAGTAGTAGTAGTAGTAGTAGTAGTAGTAGTAGTAGTAGTAGTAGTAGTAGTCGTTGTTGTTGTAGCAGAAGTAGTAGTGTAAAAGAGAACATAATAGATCGTTTTATTTTCAACCACATTATTGATATGTTGTTCCATTTTGTTTTCCTGTACCTCTAAACTTCATGAATACTTCTATGAAAATAATAATAGATGAGGACGGATGTTTTCATTTACATACATTTGGTTAAAATCTTAACATGATTGATATTGTTGAAGATTTTCAAAACAAAAATAATCAAGTATTTTGAAGGAAATTTCTCGGTAAATATTTGTTTGAATGATACATTTTTATATATCGAAACAAATATATGGTTATATAAGTTTGAATGGAGACAGTTATTCGCTTTGAAAAATAAGTTTGACAAATCTAAAGATTTATGTCACCAAGCGAACATATGTGATTTCTTTCGATGTTTTATATTTGCAGTGATTTTGTGAAGAGTCAAAACTTGTAATAACATTTGGAAATAGGAGTATTTAATTAAATTAAGAGTGAACTGATAGCATAGACGTAATTGACATGTAGATATGATCATTTTTATCATTTGATTTGTTTTTTTCTTATATTTCTAAATATCTTTAACTTAAACACAGATTGCACAATGGCATATATCCAAAAATTACTGGAGACATGTGTACTAATGAGCATGGTAATTGAGGTTTCATTTGGTAGAAATTTTCCGTTGAACAACACGAACACACTTCAATTGGAGGCAAAACTACCCGAAGTAATATCCGCAGATTCTATTCCAATGAAATCAACTACATACAGTAAGCTATCGTGATATTATTTTTCTTCTTTTCAAGAGGTTACATGTATATTTTCAAATAACTGTAATGTTAACATGCAGGAAGACACACATAGAATACATGTGCAGACACGACTTTTCATAAATTTTTTTTTTCAAATCTTATTCAAAAGTTCAACACCATAGGTGACCTTTTACTTTTATACATATTGAATCGTAAGATTACTGACAAACTTTGATATTACACAAGTAAAAAAGACAATACTGTGTGTATGTATGTATATATCTAGCAATCTTACTATCACTTGACATACAGATAGATAGCAATATCTTTCTCACTCTCTCACTCCACACACATACACATATATATGCTAACACACAAATGCATACATATATGCTTCGCGCTCCAACAACTGATAGAATGGCATAATAATGACTATCCTTTCGAAAGCACGTTAGTGTCATATTTAAATTGGGTGACACCTACTGGAACTCAAGAATAGGATTCAAATTATCTACTGACCGTTTACACATTATATATACGTAACACCATATACTGACGTATTTAAAAGCAAAGGATTCGACATTTGCTACATTTACTCTCAGAAATTAGAAAATAGTAAGTAAATACAAGAAGACATTTTGTTAAACCGACGAAATATTCTTTCATACATGACAATAATGATTTTTGATATCAGCACAACTTCATAAATAAAGTCTATATTGGCAGTGAATACCAGATCGAGTAATATGTCTTTTCGACCAAGATAAGGAATGAGCGGTGCTTGAGTAAAACTCTAGTATTGCTAGGATGAGATTTCCCATCCTTCTGAGTACTTTTGGCTGACGCGACACTTTATGTCAAAACACCAGTATCCCGTGATGCAGTGCGTCATTTAGACCATTTTGTTGAACACACTGATGTCTAAAATAGAGAGGTTATTCTCATAAAACATATACTACAGCATTCACAATAGTTTGCGTGAATCCGCCTGCTTAGACATGTTAAGAATAAATATGCAAATAATCATTCCTGATCTCGCCGTAAATGGTGCAAACAACGCTTTTAATTGTCATTTTGTTTTGGTTTATTTCATTTAATTTCAACGAACAGATTAAGCTAAACTACATGTAATTATATCACATTAATATTTTCGTTTTGCTAATATTGCTGAATAAAAAGCTACTCTAAATAATCCCTGTAAACCAAACATTATATGAGAATATCGAGACTATAGGACTGCCCAGATTTAAAAGTGAAATTAGCACCAATTATGCATTAACAACTATTAAATGAGGGTTGGACATCAAGGAACACATGTGAAAGTTCAAAATATCAGTCATTTTTGAAGCAGTTCTTATTCATAGAAAGATATCTTCTACTTGGGACTTTTTTGTTAATGCTCTGCATTTAACGTGAAGAAGAAATATCATTAAAAATCTGATATTGTATATCCATTCTGTGCAACAAAATATAATAACAACGACAACAGCCACAACATATAATCTTAGCTAATCATCTTTTCCTGATTGTTAAATATTGCTGTGATCCCTTATTTCCATCCATCCACCCCTCCGTTTTCTCTACTGACGATTCTTGGAAGAGCTATGGTGGTAGAAACCACAGGCACCTCCTCAGTAAGGTCCCATTAAAAGTAACCTACATTATATTTACCTGCTGGATTGCTTAACATGCCCAGCTGAGACTATAGATATGATACAGTAATCTCGTTCTTAGTCTTCCCGTAGGCCTCCTGCCGGTGGGCTCGGCTTGAAAAGGCTGTATTACAATACTTTTCTGTAGCATACCAGTCATATGTTGGCAGCACTGGAACGATGATGTCTCAGTGCAGAGAAATAAGAGCTCGACAAAGAGAGAAGTCTTTATCTCCGAGCTACGCACCTATGGCGTAACGTTATTCTAAATCTTTTGGTGAGAATACCATTTCGGCTGCGTGTATTTGCGATCGTACTCATTGTCATTCATGACGATAAGTGAGAATCAACGTGAAAAATCGAATTGACGATAGCGGATTTGGTTCTTCTGCAGGTTGAATGTTGGAGCTGGAACACTACTGTGCAGCACCTGCGATTTTAGCATCCAACTCAACCTCCAGTTTTCCATCCCTACCGATCTAGTGTTGGGTAAATACATTTTTTATTGAGTGGACATTTCCTTTTTCGGATTATTTCTGAACAGAAACAGAGACCAGTTAGAAAAGGCTGAAGAGACATTTTCTCGATGTGTCTGAATATTGCAGCTAAACTTGTGAGGCACAGATTCGTCGTTATATAAATATCTTCAGTATTTGGGCTAAAAAGTCATAAACGCGAGAGAAGTGCGGTTAGGACGTTGGCTCTTGGATTCTTGTCATCGTTGTATCGCAGTACTGATTGGTAATCCCTGTAGATATAATAATGGAAAGCATACATCGGCAGGGACCTGGCTGGATTTATAACACCAATGAACTACGAAAAACCCAAATCGGCCCAGTTTAGACATACGGAAAGAAGAGCTGTATTCTGAATGTGTAGGACAAAAAGTAGCATTTGCTGTAGCTGTGATATCAAAAACCTCTTGAGAGTACATAGCCGTAAAGGGTTGGAGAAATAAGGTGGAGCGCAATCTACCCTCCGTCACAGTTCCAGAGACAGCAGTAACGGTAGTATTGCCATTTTCCCTTCCACTACCGTTTTCTCTCCTAATGGTTACACTAAAGGGTTCCTGAAGTATGAGCATGATCCAGTGGTGTAGTCGAGAACCGTTTAATCTTAGCTTAAAACCTCTATCAGTGCTGCTTATTTACTTTCAACTCGTACAGATTATATCCTGAATGGAGGGACATTCTGCACCCCTAGATTTTAGACAGTTTACATTATTTATTGTTGTTTCTTCCGTCTTTTCACAACTACCTGCTTTCTACTTGTTGGCTTTCTTTGAAAACAGAAAATGTTTTATGTAACCTTCATGGTTTTTAACTATCCATTGTATTTTAATCGTTCTTTATGAATTCCTACAATACATATTTTAGAATAATTTTCTATCTGCACAAGCTTCCTACCACTTTGTATTCCTCGTAAATCTATGTCAGATTTCAACTGGCGCTTTCGAAATTCAGTCATTAGTAATTTATTTCCCAGATATAAAATGAATTTTAAAATATAAATTACAATTACATAAACTGTAATTTCCTGCTGAGATTCTCGACTGCGACGTAGAATCAAGGCTGGATGGATTGGGGCTAATTGTATTGTCATTTTGCGTTCAGATGTTTAAAGTGTCAATGCAATGCTTTTATGACACACTCTCTTAATCTTTTCTCATCACATACCCCCTCCTTTTCTTTCTATTATCTAATGATGACGATTATTGCCCTACAATACTATTTCCCACAATGCTGTTGATTGTTTTCCTATAAAGATCGACCTGGTACAATATTCTCATTTTCTAAATTTTTCTTCTACATTTATTTATAGCTCGACAAGCACAATTCTCTCTCTTCCACTGCTTTCTTTTGATTGTTTCTTGTTTAGTCAGTTACTCAGAATCCTCTATATCTCTTTATCTTCTTCTTCACCTCGTTTTTATTGTTCGTTTATCTTTGGATATTTCTATTATATTTTTTATCCTATCCATTTGTCTTGTTACTTCTATCCCTCCCTTCTCTATTTCTAAATTCCGACAAGATGTATTTTTTGAAATGCAGACAAACAAAATATCTCGTCCCTGACATTTATGTATCCGTTAAAGGTTCTCAAGTTCAAATATTTTTCAAGAGAACATACTTAACATTGTTTTGGACCCGTTAACATAATATCTGGCTTTAGAGTGAAATTTTCATTTGAAAGTGATCCCTTCGCGTTTAGGTTTCCAGATTAAAACCTAAAACTCGAAAGATGGTTGTTATATGCGGATTTAAATTTTCAGTCTACGTCCCTGATATAACATTTGTTCACTATGACTATTGTCGTAGTTCTGTGAAGCCTGCGCTTCATTAACAACAGAAGATATATCGCACTTCCGTCCTAGAGGACATTTGAATTTGTCTTTACATGTGCATCCAGGGCTGGCTTGATTTGTCTTTTGCTTATTGATATTTGACAGGTAAAGGTAATTTTTATTGTGTCAAAGATTTTATAGTGAAAAAAGGGTCTGGGGGAGTCCGTTTCGATTAAGTGCAACATTTTCTACCTACATTTGTCCTAACATTAATGAATACGTATGTATGTATATATGTATATATATATGTGCGTATATATATAGTCGAATCGAAAATTAAAAGTTGAACATTAACAATCGAGTATTAAAAATAACGATATCAAAATAACAAGGAGACGTACACATGGAATGTTGTAGTTTGACGTTTGATAAAGGTCGGAAAAAAGGTTGTTTTTTAACGTTTCGAGCATAGCTTTTCGTCAGAAAGGAAAACAAAAACAACACGCGTGTGGTTACATGACATAACGAGACAGAGAGATAAAGAAAGATAGATAAACAGATAGATAGAGAGAGACAAAGAGAGAGAGAGAGAACTTCCTGATGGTTTGATGATTATTGTTTCACACCATCTATTATTTACGCATTTAATGTATATGACAATACTACTAACATAGACAGTGTGATACTTAAAATAATTTTCATATTTCAAGTTTAGGATATTTCTTGACGTTTTATATTACGCAAAGATAATAATTTAGTTCAATATCGAATAAAGTCTTGAATTGGGAATCTAAGAAAACTGGTGGAGACCTCCGTCTGCAACAATAATCTCATAGAGGATTTGCTGTGTCAATAAGTTCGCCTGCTGAAATATTATATGAACTATCTTAATTCAATATTGGTTATGTATGTTTATATACATGATACATATAAATTGATTCTGAACGGCACAAGTGTGTGTGTGTGTGTTTGTCTGTGTCTGTGTATTTGTTTCGGGAAAATCATTTTATCTGAAGCGCTATATTGAGAGGACGAAAAAAGTACGAAAAAAACATTGTTTCATTTGGCGATTCTCAGCTGTTTGAATGCCAAATCTGGAGATAGAAAGATAGGGATAGCAAAAAAAAAAAACCCAAAAAAACCTTCAACTCAAGTCTTATTTATGTCACACTCATCGTGAAACATATAACTTCACATCCATATATGTACACGTGGACATGCGAGAGTGCTATCAAATGTAATGCATAAATAGGTATAAATGTATATTAACTGAGAGAGGTCTTTCAAATTATATATATTGTTAGAGTAACATTTTGTCTATTAAAAGATACTACGCAATATAATTTCCATCCAAAGCGATGCATTTTCACCATTGTCGAACCAGACACTAGGAAACACTTTGAGCTTTGCACTGTTGTGCCCACTACTTCACATCATCTCTGTTAGTGAATAGTTGTTCCTAAAAGCCTTTTTCCTTAGACTGAATAGGGAGTGCAAAATCCTAGGTGAACCAGACCCGAGGTGTACAACTAATCCAGTGAATTTGTTGATTGAATTGTTTATTGTCGAAGGTTCGTGTGATGACGCATTGTCTTGATTTAAATGTATGGTTTTAAGTTATTTGTTTAGTTTCTTCCTCCTAAAACAATATTTTACATTTTTCAACGTTTCTAGTGAATGTGCTGCTCACTGTGTATGATACAACCACATTCCAGGAAATGAAGAGTGACATCCTTATCATATTCTAATAAAGAAACCATTACTTTCTTTGCCGATCTCTCGCTCTTTTAGAAATGTGTCTATATTTCTTGAAATCACCCTTCAGCTTCGGAAGTTTAAGATACGTACTTGTCACTGCGTGTAACAAAAAATATATCTTTGGATTTCAGTAGATAAGAGTAGGGTCCCACAAATCTCTGTCCTTTAAATCAAGCGTCGATTAACGAGCTATTAGCTTTGCATCCATTTTCTAATCCCCAAGGTCTTCTGTCATGCATAGTGCAGTCCTACAACCAGCTCACGTATTATAACTCCGTTGTCCACGCGATTCGGTTGAACCACTGACTGGTGATTCCTGTCAGTGGTCGATATTAACGATTTCTAGTTGCATTATTTGACTTCTATGCCGGTTCCACTCCTTTGTATCCTTCATTCACTTGCACACATTACTCTTGTCATCTCTGGAAACAACCTGTAGCCTTCTGTGAATGTAAGACAGCTTACATCTCTCCTCCGTCACAATCTCAATGACATCACATTGTTTCTGCTTGGAACCCGTTATATGTCTGCAACAAAGAAGAATAATAGAGAAAGCGTTACTCTACTAGCATAAGCAATTTAAACGACTTATACCAATTCATAAAAAAAAAAATGTTAGTCCCAGTTTTGCAGTACTTTCGGCACAATTCTCGAATGTATTCTAGCTAGAATGAAAATATAGCATTCAAATTAAGAACACGTAAGACACGGTAGAATATATATTTATTCCAACGTAAGACATAATAGAATATATATTTATTCCAACTTATTCCAGTTTCGTTTTAGGACTGGTCAAAGACAAAACCGAAATTAGCTTACAATTTCATTTCACGTGTGTGTGTGTGTGTGTGTGTGTGTGTGTGTGTGTGTGTGTGTGTGTGTTCGCGTGTACTTTATCCAGCAGAGGTATGGCAGACCGATTAATCGGTTTGATTTGCAATCACCATACCGTTCCAAAATCAATCGCACCTTGTGGCGTCTTATTTAAGTTTCTTTTAACTTATTTCATAGCCATAGAGGGAAAATGTGGAGACGGAAATTGCGAAGGAGCTCCCCAGACGGTTTGTAACTATAATTTAAAGATCCAGCCTTTTAACACTTATCCTTCTTTAGAGGGATAAGTAAAAATACGAATATCCGTAGAATACCTGGCCATTTTATTTGCTAGTTTAATGAGAAGGTATTTCAGTCTTTCAAAGTACAGAATACTCATCACCAAAACTGACGGATATCCATTTACTTTGTTTTTTGATTTACTTCACAAAGTTCAATATTACCTGTTTCTAGTGGTCAGTAAATACTAATATATCAGCATGCCTGCAGACACATCTCAAAATGTTTCACCAACTACTTCCTGTATTTTAATTACCTAAATCTCATTCTGACTTGTCATAAATCTTCTTTTATACTCATATCCTGAAAGAATGAAAACAATCACGAACAGAAGAGCGAAGTATGACACATTCTATCTCGATCAAAGTGGCATAGCAACAAGAGCCTGGGGATGTAGAGGAAGAGTTCAAAACACAAAAGACTTTTTCAAACATAGACCATAATTTTCAGTCAGTTGCATTACAATTACTTCATTACAGTGGCATTAGGTAAAAGTTTATATATATTAATTACATAGATATGTAGAAAGCTCTCTCTTCAACTGTATTCCTTTGTAGATTTGTGTGTGTTTAAGCGAATGTTTAATGGTTAGTATTTTTACATTTACTGAGCAGTTTTTGATGCCTGCACTCAACATTATCAGTGCTGGTCCTAGTTGTAGTCTTGATCTTCAGCATCATACATTTTAACTTAATCTGAATTTCTACAAATATCACCAGTTCAAATATCATAGAATTTTGTATAATTAGTGTGTTTAACTACAACGAGTTTCGTTTCACTTTCTAGAACTTTCCAGATGAATTCAATTCTTTCAGAATTGTCATATCCTTTTCATGTTATCATTAAACATATAGCTAGCGAAGATATGCTGAATATTGTTTAATTTACTATTTTGCATTCTTGCAGAATAGGTCTTCTCGTAGATAAACATTATCTTCAGCATACTATGGTAACATTAGATTATATATGAATTTTGAATGTTGTTATTGTCGTACTATTCATTAAGTTGAGATAAAAACGTTTGTAATATGCAACAATTCGCAATTTTCACAGGAAATAAAGACCGATTTTTATACAAATGTTTATTTTGAATATTCTTTGCCTTTCTAATGTTTCTTGTTTGATCATTAATATCAAGAAAAATCTATTTTGTGATATTTCCTGGTCGTTTTTAAGAATGAATTTCATTGTTCTTGTTAACTATAGGGATATAATAGTATATATATTTTAATGATATGTATTTTGTACGCTAGTAAGCTAACGATTATGTCAATAATACTAATGGTAAACTTTGAATTCACACTTCGGCACAAGGCCAGCTATTTCGTGGGAGAGGATAAGTCGATTACATTGATCCCAGTGATAAACTAGTACTTATTTTCTCGACCCCGAAAGGTATGATAGGCAAAGTTGACTTCGTGAGAGTTTGAACCTAAACCATAAAGACGCACGCTAATATTACGTTTAATATGACATCTTTAGCGAAGGCGATGAGCTGGATGAATCGTTAGCATTCCGGGCAAAATGCTTAACGCCATTTCGTCCGATTTTTGCGTTCTGCGTTCAAATTCCACCGAGGTTGACGTTGCCTTTCATCCATCAAAATTGATAAAATAGTTATCAATCGACGTCTTGGAGCGATATAATCGACTTACTCCCTCCCCCGAACTTACTGTCCTTGTGCCAAAATTTGAGACCAATATTATATCTCTAGTTTTCTTACTTGAACAACAGGTGGGTGTTCGAACTATAAGGCTAATTTAACTAATCCAATACTATATGAGGTCTACGTGAATGGAATTTGGATGACCAGACGTTGTGCATTAGGTTCCCAGTTCAATCAGTCTCTGTGCTCCTGTTCGTCTTTTACGAAAAGTAAAACTGGTAAGTTCTTTAATGTTGATTTTTATAAGAAAGCGGCATCTCAATGCCTATTTTAAAATATTCATCAACTGAATATTGTATGAAAAATATGATTACTTTCCCCAAAAAACATAAATTGTATAATTTTGCTAATAGTGTATATTTCATGCATTTGTACGAAACTAAAAGAAGCAATTGGTTATTAAATGCAATGTTTTATTGTCTTAATTAATTGTTTTTGCAAACGTTTGCAGTGATACAGTTCTATATTTTAGAGATGAGGAATTATGTACGTTATTTGCATTATTTACATTTAACGGATATTTGTCCACATCTTGTTTGTTGTTAACACGTTTCAGCTGATATACCTTAAAGCCTTCATCAGGTATCTTAGGGAGATTTCGAACCTGGGTTCTCATTCCTAAGGTATTTTTCAATTTTATTATTACTATTATTATTATTATTATTATTATTATTCAGTAGTTTTATTTTTATAACGTGCTTTCACTTCACTACCGAGCGCAGCTCTGTGCGCCTTGGGTATGTGCTGTGGTTTGCTGTGGTGCTCTTATGTTTACTGTATTGAAAGTGTTTTGCGTAGAATGTGTGCAGTACCCAGTAGTGCAATTTTCTGTATGTTATATATATTTGTAAGTCCTGGTGTTTTTGTTATGTATTTGTCTGAATATTTTTTTATTATTATTATTATTATTATTATTATTATTATTATTATTATTATTATTATTATTATTATTATTATTATTATTTTGCCCACGGGCATATGGCGTAGTGGTTAAGAGCGCGGGCTACTAACCCCAAGATTCCGAGTTCGATTCCAGGCAGTGACCTGAATAATAATAATAATAATAATGATAATAATAGCAACAATGATAACATTGAAAAATACCTTAGGAATGAGAACCTACGTTCGAAATTTCCCCAATATACCTGATGAAGGCTGGAGGGTATATCAGCCGAAACGTTGTGTTAACAACAGAGAAGATGTGGACAAATATCTGTCGAATATAAATAATGTAAATAACGGTTGCAGTGAATCTACAATATTTACTTTATGCCCTATATATGCTTTATTCTTTGTTCATGTACTGTGCATTTCGGTTGCCTCAATAAGTGTGTGAAGGTATTATTTCAATTAATAAATGCTTAACATATCCCTATTTGCAAAATATATCTTATTAACAAAATATATCTTATTTCTTTTTATATTGTTCTCATTAAATTTTGTATGGAACATCGAATCTGTTTTCTCCTAGCAATTTAAAATCAAATTTGCCATTCAACTTTTCAGAGTTGGACAAATTACTTTTCTAACCCAGAGTGGTAGTTTGGTGAAATTGTCAGTATGTTGAATGAGACGATTGGCTTTATCTTCTTGCGGCCTAAGTGCTTGTGTAGTAGACTCAATCCATTTCTCTTTTTAATACAACTATGTGGACCCTGGGTTACTTTGTAGCAAATATTTCAGTCAGGTTTCCAATTTAAAGGTAACTTCTTTTGTCATTCCGATTAGTATGAAATACTTAAAAAAATAAGAGATCATGAATGTTGCTGCCTCTCCCTGACTAAGCTTTTGTAGAGTAAACTGCTATTTGTTGATTGATATTTAAAAATAACATAGATACTAAAAAATTTGGGGCACCTGTTATATTATTTCGGGAGATATTGGCATGTTGAATTATCTGAGTCAAGATTTATTTATCCTTTAAATTTCTTCATAAGAAAATGATGCGAATGCAAAGGAGCGATAAGTTCTTTGTGAGCTGATTCTAATAACCTATTTCTGGTTTTGGTTCCACTAATTTGAATCCAGTTCTATTGCGGTGGCACTGGAAAGTAGACATGCCTATATACTGGATCCAACATGCTATACTCACCACTGTAGAACTTAGAACACAGTAAATAGTGAGTGAAGTATTGATAATGTTATAGTGTTGATGCTACAACTTTTAGAGTTGAGTAATTTCTCTACGGGATATTTACACTCATGCAAACACATTATGCATTTGTAAATTAAAAATTTTAGCCTTATGCGCAGAGCATTGTTGACAACAAGATATGAACCGGAGCCAACATAATTGCATGTCTGATACCTATCAACTCAGCTAATTTTCTTTCTCTTATCCCAGTTTAGTACTTTTGCGATTTGCTTTACTATATTGTGATAACATATGAGCTTCACTTATACGTACGTGAAAAGTCAATATATCTTCTTCAGGAGGTAATCACGGCAGAATAAGAATATTCTGATTAGCGAATTTCTGATATATTTTCAACTCGCGTTTAGAACCATTTCAATTAACTTATTTCCTTCAAAAATCTTCTGCATCCTGTCTTCATCCATCAGTGAAAATCGATTTTTCTTTTCTAGACTGGTACTGTTGTACATCAGTGCATATTCAGCAAAAGTGTCTAAGATATAAATTCAATTACTCCACAACTCTAGTAGTGTATGTAGTGGTCTAAACGACTTACCATGTTCAATATTCAACCTAAATTTCTCTCTAAATAATCCTTCATACGTTAGGCAAAATAAGTGGTATGTCGAATGTAGCAAAGTATATTAACGTCACCAGTTTTATCAAGTACGATGATACGGGTAACATCTATTACAATGTTTTATTAGCATTCAGGAATATAATGTTCTATGATTTATCTAATGTAATTATAAATTAGGTCAGGGAACTTGTATAAGCTGAAAATTATAACTTGATTCCAGACCCATCACGCAAGGATTTAAATATTTGTTGTCTTGCATTTTCCACAAATTACGAAATATTGACTTGTTTTTGATAAATAACAAAAACCTTACTGTTATATTTATAATTTCACATAAACAATTAGAAGCATGAAGAAATTCAGCTATTCAACATGATTTCCGTCTGTACGATGCCGTCTCCGACAATTTTGTAAGATGTGTCTAGTTATTTGCAGTTAAACATTTCAAAGTGTATTTGCATATACTGCACATAATACAATGCATCAACATATATATTAATAATCGGAGCTGCCTTTGATATTGAATCAATGCTCCTATTTCATATACGATGCTAAATCTTGTAACAATATTTTATTTACAGTATCTTTCCTAAATTAAGGAAATCTATACAAAGTGAAACTACATTCACCTGCTTCGAGAGTATGCAGATTAATAATGCTTTCTGTATTTGCTTGACAAGTCCAAAACGAAAAGAAAACTAATTTGTCTTTCCTAAGGCGTAGAACGTGTTAAAGAGAACATAAATTACAACCCCGCTACATACCCCAATATAAATTCAATTGCTTTTTATACAATATTCAAATACTATAAAACTGATGAGAATTATCGATATATTATTCCATGGCAAACACTAGGTATGTACGTTTGCAGTTCATATTTCCTACCTGTCCTAAATGCTGTGCAATTTTAAATTTATAAAAATGCTACATACAATTACCTGAAAGTAGTTGTTATTATTTTCGCAAAACTATTTTTCAGAGTTATTCAAACTTAAAATAAAATGCTGTATTTAATGCAAGGAAATCCTAGACGTCCATCTTATGGATGCTTCAGATTTCAATGTTAACGCTTGACCTTCATATAAGACAAGTTATCGCAAGAGCTCATTTATCAATAGCACATTAAAAATAAACCCTGCAATCCAAAGAAATACTTATCTTCTTCCTTGGTGTGAATAAAGATTTGTGGCAATAGACGAAAGAAGCGGTGGTAATGTGAAGATGCAAGCCATTCTAATAATTGTTGATTTCCGTTGCACGTTTGCACAAGTCATTACCTTTTTCTTTTCGGTTGATGTATTATCTTTACTGTAATTTCTCTAGTGAGATTGCTTTACAACGTCCTTTATGTTTCTTAAATTCACTATATTTCGATAAATATGTGGTTTAAAATTAATACATCGGCCATTTGTAATTCCCTATACAATTTCAAAGTGTATTGGAACAATTAACCAATTGAGGTGCACAATACAACGAAAAGAAACGAAAATTATCACAAAAGCTCAGGCATGGTTTGCAAGTATAACGACATTTTAAAGAGTTCAGACATATCATCATAGCTCTCTTCTGTCGATTACTTTCATTGAAAACAAACAAAGCGTGCATATCTAAAACAACCTAAAGACAAATGACTTTCCAAGGTATTGCTGAGTTAGTAGAGCTACAATGTGAAATAAGTATCCGCATAGATATATTTGAGATATAGTGTGTTTTATATAAAAATATATCTATCTATCTATCTATCTATCTAGCTAGCTAGCTAGCTAGCTACAGATATATAGAAAGATAGATGGATAGAAATAAATAAATAAAAATAGATAAATAGACAAACGGACAGATAAATAGCTAGCTAGATAGATAGATAGATAGATACATAGATAGATAGATAGACAGGTGCGTGGTTAGGGTATTGAACTGACGATCGCTTGATCATAGATTCGATTCCCAAACCAGGTATATTTATCATATTGTCTGTATTTCTCACTCTATTTACCCATGTGAGCCATTTTCAGACAAGCTAGCCATCTAATCTACGCCTTCAACATGAACGCAACATTCAAAATGCTGTCAAAATACTGCCTTGATTTACCTGAGATTATCCTTAAGGATCTATACGCTCACTGAAGTACAGACCAACGCCCCAACCTTCTGGAAGAAGATGAGCTGGGATCTTTATTCTCCTGTCTTTATTCTATTACCTATTGTTTTATACTTTTGTATTCTTCTGTCTACTATTTTATTCCTTTATAAACTGTGAATTCCCTGTCTAG